>NC_057810.1:703027333-703324115 GCF_018294505.1 Triticum aestivum | reverse complement strand
GACACGTGTGGATGTGCAGTGAATGCAATCGTACAACGTACGTATGGATGTTCGATTGCACACGAGTATACGGAGACGTGCGGCATAGATTCTGGCAACGCGGATGGTAGTCTGTGTCTGTCGGTACGCATGCCGTCACATATAACAACATCGGGACCTACACGTGGCGCATGGGAAAAAAAAACTTTGGCCGCCACACGAGCTCGCGAGATCATGGCTATGGCGATGGCGGAGGATAATGGCTTCGAGTTCTTGTCAGATCCCGTCGACAGGCACCTTCCAGACCATGCCTTTAATAATTCAAGTCGTCTCCGGTGAAGGTAGCAGACCGGCCTACTAGTGCGCTCGTCTTTGTTTCCCCTTGTGGATCTGCCCGGCGGCGGCAGCAGCCTCCCCCAAAACGAACCCACTGAAACTCTGATTTCCGCCGCGTCCGAGTGCAGTATTGGCGATGTTGGCAACGTAGCAGTCACAGCAGCAGCCGATCTGAATAGCACTTGTGAGGGGGGCCGCCCTCTCAGCACCATTATAAGAGAATTTGACAGCCAAAGATGATCCTCAAGCACCCGGCTGGACAAAAAGGTATACTCCATCGGATAGTGTGCCCCTAATCTCTCTTTTCCCTCCGATTTGATTGCGTTATGTAAAAAGAACAATTTGCAACTTGACTGTTCTGATTATCAGCCATAAGGCACTCGTCAGGCATTAGGATCAGAATAAAAGCATCCATGTTTCTCATGTTGGAAAAATGGTATCCCGATGCTGCCTAACACGCGCATGTTCATAGAATGGACCCCCCTTACTCGCGTCAACCTTGCAGACGGACAGAATGGGTGGACATCTGGCGCATACGTAGTAGTAGAGGGGGTTGGATCTGACGATTGCAAGGTCGCGGCAAAATGGACGACGCCGTGAAGGCCGAGCGACGCTCAATCCTCCTCGCCAGAGCTGCACAGGTCGATGTACTTTGCCGCTTGCTCCGCGCGGATGCGACGCCACTCCTCAGCCTTGTCGTTGGCGACGGCGTTGGCGGCGACCGCCTGCAGCCACTGGAGGGCTTCGAGCTCCTCGGCGTGGCGCCGGCGCTCCGCCTCCTCGCGCACGCTCCGCTCGGCGATGGCGGCAGTGACGGCGTCGAAGTCTGCGATGTAGTCCTCGGGCCCGACGACTCCGTCGCGGCCGAGCGGAGCGGGCTCCTCGGGCTCCTCCTTCACCGGGACGAAGGCGAACGGCGCCGGCGGCTCTGGCTCCTCCTCGTCGTCCGAAAACTCCCTCTTCACGGGGAGGAAGCCTGCGCCGGAGGACGACGAGAATCCGACGTAGGAAGATCTCGCGGAGGAGAATGACGTGCTACGGCGGTCGTACTCCGCCGTCTCGCAGCGGTTGAAGCTCGGTGGCCGCGACATCCCGAGGTTGGTCCACCTCCGGGCGCCGCGCTTCCTCGCGCCGTCCGCCCGGACGCGCCGCTCACGCTCCGGGTCGCGCTCACGGCCGGATCTGCTGCCGGAGCCGCGGCCGGAGCTCCACGTTCGCCCCCACATGGCGGCTGGAGGGGCGGCAGGTGATCGTCGGCGGCGAGAAATTGCGAGAGGGGAAAGGGGAATCGGGTGGCTCGCGGCGGCGGGGATAGGGTTTGGACCCGCAAAACGGTCACGAAACCGCAGTTATACTGCTCAGTGAAGGCGGTTTGCGGGCTGCGACAAAAAAATTTACGGGCCGGGCGAGTATGCGGGCTCTGTTCTGACCGGAAAATTGGGCCGAGCCTACATACTCGCCGGGATTTTTGCGGGCTGGGGGTTTTGCGGGTTCCGCTAAAGTTGCTCTAACTCGATCGCACGTGAAAACATCAAGGTGAGCAGGCTGGCCACTGTCACACGCGATATTAATTCGCTTCCGAGGAATTTGTACGCGCAGCGTTAAGCAGTGCACGTACACAACGTCCGTACATATGTATCTGCACCAGCACACTGCCTGTTTTTTTAAGATAAACCAACACTGCTAGCTAGCTACCTTCCTTTTCCTCATTTTTTTTCTTTTGGATCAAAGGACAGAGCATTCAAACACATGCATGGATGCATTTCACGTACTGTACATCACTAGCTGCAAAAAAGTATCGTACATCACTTTAAGTATCTGTACGCACATGCACTTCCTCCCATCGATCGATGGTAGCTAAACTAATGCATTTCAATCTAGTAACAACCCATGCATGTTAGTCGATAGAAAATTAAATTTGGGTTAGTTGACTGACGCAAATTAAAACAAATAGTGAAAAAACTTCATACCTTTTACACATAAATTGTACTTTTTTATAATATGCAAGAAAGCACATATAATAATTGAAAGAAAATAAAATAGAACTAAAACTAAACCAAAATTTGCACACAATTTACAAAGAAATTGCACTTCTTAAATATGCAAGAATAAGCACATAATAGTGTAATTTCTAAAAAAAAAGGTTTTCTAATAGAAAACGAATTAGTGGCTTTGGTATTGCCCTTATAGAAATACTAATAAATAAAATAAAATAATAAACTTTTCTAAGGAAGAATGAATTACTGACATTGGTATTACCATTTAAGAAGAAAAAAGAAAAGAAAAAGTAATGACAAAATTTGCACAAAATTTATACAAAAATTGTGTGTTTTATAATATGTAAGAATAAGTGTATAATGGTGCAATTTCCGTGAAAAGGAAGTTTCCTCCGAAGAAATAGATTAATGGCTCTGTATTACCCTTAAAGAATAAAGAAAATAAAATGAAAAGTAAAACAAAATCAAAATAATGATGTTTTTCTAAGGAAGAATGAATTAGTGGCATTGTTATTGCCCTTCCGGAAGAAAGAAAATGAAAACAATTGCACAAAAATTGCACTTTCGGTAATATGCGAGAATAAACTTATAATAGTGAAATTTTCGCCAAAAGAAAATTTTCTAGAAAGAATTAAAGAAGAAAGACAATAAACCAAAAACTAAAAATTAAAACTAAATAAGAATGATGATTTTTCACAATTTATTATAGTTTACACTCATTTGTGTAATACTTGTGTCTATACATTCAAATAAAAACAACCCGACCAAAAAATAAAAAATAAAAACACACACACAAATGTCAATAAATAATCTGAACCATATCTTGTATCAATGGTACATCCCAATCTCACACATATGCACGGCACACAACACACACGCGCGCATAAAAAAACTAACATGCAGAAAAAGAAAAGATAAAAAAAGCTGCAGCGTATACAGGCATGAAGGCATGACACCGGATGTAGCCATGCATACGGCTAGTCAGAGGCAATCTTGCATGCATGCATGTTCGGAGTAAAAAGAAAATATACATGTTAGCCTTGTGCCTAACCTCAAGCAAGTTGCACCCCTACACCATCAACCGACCCCACCACCACCATCCCCTCAGAAACAAAATGAATAATGATAAAACTTGCACACAATATATACAAAAATTATGTTTTTTATAATATGCAAAAATAAGCATGTGTTAGTGGAACTTTTACAAAAAAGATGTTTTCTCAGAAGAAATGAATTAGTGGAGTTGACAATGCCCTTAAAGAAGAAAGAGAAAAATAGAAACAAAAAAATCATAATAATGAAGCCTTCTAAGCTAAAATGAATCACTGGCATTTAATAGTACCCTTGAAGAAGAAAGAAAATAAAAAAAATTGAACGTTGACAGTACCCTTTAAGAAGAAAGGCAATAAAAAACAAGTAATGACAATATTTGCACGCAATTTACACAAAAATTGTGCTTTGTTATAATATGCAAAAAATAAATGTATTACTGTTAAAGAAAGAAAATGAAATACAATTAAAATTAAAATGAAACAAAATAATAAACTTTTCAAGGGAAGAATAAAACCATTTAAGAAGAAAGAAAATAAATCAAACACAAAATAATGAAATTTTCTAGGGAAGATTGAAACCCTTTAAGAAGAAAGAAAATAAAAAAACAACAACAAAACGAAATAATGATGTTTTCTAGGGAAGAATGAAACCCTTTAAGAAGAAAGAAAATAAAAAACAAAAACAAAATAACGAAGTTTTCTATGGAAGAATGAAACCCTTTAAGAAAACAAAATACAAAAACTAAAACAAAACAAAACAATAAAGTTTTCTATGTAAGAATGAATCCCTTTAAGAAGAAATATAATATAAAAAACAAAACGAAATACTGAATAGAGGAAACTGAAACCCCTTAAGAAAAAAGAAAATAAAAAAATAACTTGCACACATGTATGCCTTGAAATTGCACTTCTGCAATATGCCCAAAATAAGCATATACGGTGCAATTTTTGCTCTCTACTATAATATACACACATGTTGTATCATACTTGTGTGTACTTACTTACAAACACAAAAATAGAAGTAATTTTTTCTAAGAAGAAATGAAGTATAGTGGCATTGGTACCACCCTTTATGAAGAAAGGAATTCAAAAATAATAATGATGCAATTTGCACACAATTTACACATAAATTGCAGTTTTTTAGTTATCTAAGAATAAACATATAATACTGATTTTTACATAGAAACAAAGTTTTTAAACAAGGAACGAATAAGTGGCATTGGTATTGTCCTTGAAAATAGGAAATTAATTAAAAACTAAATATGGTAAAACAAATAAAGTTTTTTAAGAGGGAATAAATTAGCGACATTGGTATTACTCTTAGAAGAAAGAAAACAAATAAAAACTTGCACACAACTTTGCAGGAAAAATGCACCTTTTATAATATGCCGCGAATACACATATAATAATGCAACTTTAGCAGTCTAGTATAATTTACACACATATTGTATAGTTCTTTCATGCATGCATGCATGCATGCATGCATACATACATACATACATACATACATACATACATACATACAATAATAGAAATGTATTTAATTAGCAAAAAAAATAGCACAAAAGAATTAGCATTGGTATTACCCTTAAAGAATAAAGAAAATAAAAAATAAAAATTCACAAAATTAGCACAAAATGCACTTTTTATAATATGTAGGATAAATATATAAGGGTGAAGTTTCCGTGCTGTAATGTAATTTGTACATGTAGTACTTGCATGTATACAGTTTCACGCACTCAACATCCGAAAATACACGTAAAGAAGAAAAGTCAACTGAAAAATAAAAAATCTGCACATGCAAAAAACAAAAGCAAACACATGGAAAAACAGCATGCACGCACGAAATTCAGCCCAAGAACAAAATCGACTGACCCAAAATAGATGTCAATCAAATCCAAACAGCCCAATATCACCAGCAAAACATGACAGAAAAAAGAAAAACTACACAAATCTTAAAGCACAATCCAAAGGCCAGAAAATTGATTGACCACATGACAAAATTCAGCTAACTGAAATCTAGCTAAATTGGTCTTAGAACTATTTGCATTGTTTGAGATTAGGCGTTGTTGATGTGACTACCTGAATTGGGTGACATGGCTCGTGGCCCGGAGTGCGGCAATAGAGCACACGGGCTCGCCTGGTCCTGGTAGCACGAGACAACAAGTCGTTGACATGTAATGTCTCAAAAAAAAACAAGTCGTTGACACGTGTGGATGTGCAGCGAATGCAATCGTACAACGTACGTATGGATGTTCGATTGCACACGAGTATACGGAGACGTGCGGCATAGATTCTGGCAACGCGGATGGTAGTCTGTGTCTGTCGGTACGCATGCCGTCACATATAACAACATCGGGACCTACACATGGCGCATGGGGAAAAAAAAACTTTGGCCGCCACACGAGCTCGCGAGATCATGGCTATGGCGATGGCGGAGGATAATGGCTTCGAGTTCTTGTTAGATCCCGTCGACAGGCACCTTCCAGACCATGCCTTTAATAATTCAAGTCGTCTCCGGTGAAGGTAGCAGACCGGCCTACTAGTGCGCTCGTCTTTGTTTCCCCTTGTGGATCTGCCCGGCGGCGGCAGCAGCCTCCCCCAAAACGAACCCACTGAAACTCTGATTTCCGCCGCGTCCGAGTGCAGTATTAGCGATGTTGGCAACGTAGCAGTCACAGCAGCAGCCGATCTGAATAGCACTTGTGAGGGGGGCCGCCCTCTCAGCACCATTATAAGAGAATTTGACAGCCAAAGATGATCCTCAAGCACCCGGCTGGACAAAAAGGTATACTCCATCGGATAGTGTGCCCCTAATCTCTCTTTTCCCTCCGATTTGATTGCGTTATGTAAAAAGAACAATTCGCAACTTGACTGTTCTGATTATCAGCCATAAGGCACTCGTCAGGCATTAGGATTAGAATAAAAGCATCCATGTTTCTCATGTTGGAAAAATGGTATCCCGATGCTGCCTAACACGCGCATGTTCATAGAATGGACCCCCCTTACTCGCGTCAACCTTGCAGACGAATAGAATGGGTGGACATCTGGCGCATACGTAGTAGTAGAGGGGGTCGGATCTGACGACTGCAAGGTCGCGGCAAAATGGACGACGCCGTGAAGGCCGAGCGACGCTCAATCCTCCTCGCCAGAGCTGCACAGGTCGATGTACTTTGCCGCTTGCTCCGCGCGGATGCGACGCCACTCCTCAGCCTTGTCGTTGGCGACGGAGTTGGCGGCGACCGCCTGCAGCCACTGGAGGGCTTCGAGCTCCTCGGCGTGGCGCCGGCGCTCCGCCTCCTCGCGCACGCTCCGCTCGGCGATGGCGGCAGCGACGGCGTCGAAGTCTGCGATGTAGTCCTCGGGCCCGACGACTCCGTCGCGGCCGAGCGGAGCGGGCTCCTCGGGCTCCTCCTTCACCGGGACGAAGGCGAACGGCGCCGGCGGCTCCGGCTCCTCCTCGTCGTCCGAAAACTCCCTCTTCACGGGGAGGAAGCCTGCGCCGGAGGACGACGAGAATCCGACGTAGGAAGATCTCGCGGAGGAGAATGACGTGCTACGGCGGTCGTACTCCGCCGTCTCGCAGCGGTTGAAGCTCGGTGGCCGCGACATCCCGCGGTTGGTCCACCTCCGGGCGCCGCGCTTCCTCGCGCCGTCCGCCCGGACGCGCCGCTCACGCTCCGGGTCGCGCTCACGGCCGGATCTGCTGCCGGAGCCGCGGCCGGAGCTCCACGTTCGCCCCCACATGGCGGCTGGAGGCGGGGCAGGTGATCGTCGGCGGCGAGAAATTGCGAGAGGGGAAAGGGGAATCGGGTGGCTCGCGGCGGCGGGGGATAGGGTTTGGACCCGCAAAACGGTCACGAAACCGCAGTTATACTGCTCAGTGAAGGCGGTTTGCGGGCTGCGACAAAAAAAATTACGGGCCGGGCGAGTATGCGGGCTCTGTTCTGACCGGAAAATTGGGCCGAGCCTACATACTCGCCGGGATTTTTGCGGGCTGGGGGTTTTGCGGGTTCCGCTAAAGTTGCTCTAACTCGATCGCACGTGAAAACATCAAGGTGAGCAGGCTGGCCACTGTCACACGCGATATTAATTCGCTTCCGAGGAATTTGTACGCGCAGCGTTAAGCGGTGCACGTACACAACGTCCGTACATATGTATCTGCACCAGCACACTGCCTGTTTTTTTAAGATAAACCAACACTGCTAGCTAGCTACCTTCCTTTTCCTCATTTTTTTTCTTTTGGATCAAAGGACAGAGCATTCAAACACATGCATGGATGCATTTCACGTACTGTACATGACTAGCTGCAAAAAAGTATCGTACATCACTTTAAGTATCTGTACGCACATGCACTTCCTCCCATCGATCGATGGTAGCTAAACTAATGCATTTCAATCTAGTAACAACCCATGCATGTTAGTCGATAGAAAATTAAATTTGGGTTAGTTGACTGACGCAAATTAAAACAAATAGTGAAAAAACTTCATACATTTTACACATAAATTGTACTTTTTTATAATATGCAAGAAAGCACATATAATAATTGAAAGAAAATAAAATAGAACTAAAACTAAACCAAAATTTGCACACAATTTACAAAGAAATTGCACTTCTTAAATATGCAAGAATAAGCACATAATAGTGTAATTTCTAAAAAAAAGGTTTTCTAATAGAAAACGAATTAGTGGCTTTGGTATTGCCCTTATAGAAATACTAATAAATAAAATAAAATAATAAACTTTTCTAAGGAAGAATGAATTACTGACATTGGTATTACCATTTAAGAAGAAAAAAGAAAAGAAAAAGTAATGACAAAATTTGCACAAAATTTATACAAAAATTGCGTGTTTTATAATATGTAAGAATAAGTGTATAATGGTGCAATTTCCGTGAAAAGGAAGTTTCCTCCGAAGAAATAGATTAATGGCTCTGTGTTACCCTTAAAGAATAAAGAAAATAAAATGAAAAGTAAAACAAAATCAAAATAATGATGTTTTTCTAAGGAAGAATGAATTAGTGGCATTGTTATTGCCCTTCCGGAAGAAAGAAAATGAAAACAATTGCACAAAAATTGCACTTTTCGTAATATGCGAGAATAAACTTATAATAGTGAAATTTTCGCCAAAAGAAAATTTTCTAGAAAGAATTAAAGAAGAAAGACAATAAACCAAAAACTAAAAATTAAAACTAAATAAGAATGATGATTTTTCACAATTTATTATAGTTTACACTCATTTGTGTAATACTTGTGTCTATACATTCAAATAAAAACAACCCGACCAAAAAATAAAAAATAAAAACACACACACAAATGTCAATAAATAATCTGAACCATATCTTGTATCAATGGTACATCCCAATCTCACACATATGCACGGCACACAACACACACGCGCGCATAAAAAAACTAACATGCAGAAAAAGAAAAGATAAAAAAAGCTGCAGCGTATACAGGCATGAAGGCATGACACCGCATGTAGCCATGCATACGGCTAGTCAGAGGCAATCTTGCATGCATGCATGTTCGGAGTAAAAAGAAAATATACATGTTAGCCTTGTGCCTAACCTCAAGCAAGTTGCACCCCTACACCATCAACCGACCCCACCACCACCACCCCCTCAGAAACAAAATGAATAATGATAAAACTTGCACACAATATATACAGAAATTATGTTTTTTATAATATGCAAGAATAAGCATGTGTTAGTGGAACTTTTACAAAAAAGATGTTTTCTCAGAAGAAATGAATTAGTGGAGTTGACAATGCCCTTAAAGAAGAAAGAGAAAAATAGAAACAAAAAAATCATAATAATGAAGCCTTCTAAGCTAAAATGAATCACTGGCATTTAATAGTACCCTTGAAGAAGAAAGAAAATAAAAAAAATTGAACGTTGACAGTACCCTTTAAGAAGAAAGGCAATAACAAACAAGTAATGACAATATTTGCACGCAATTTACACAAAAATTGTGCTTTGTTATAATATGCAAAAAATAAATGTATTACTGTTAAAGAAAGAAAATGAAATACAATTAAAATTAAAATGAAACAAAATAATAAACTTTTCAAGGGAAGAATAAAACCATTTAAGAAGAAAGAAAATAAATCAAACACAAAATAATGAAATTTTCTAGGGAAGATTGAAACCCTTTAAGAAGAAAGAAAATAAAAAAACAACAACAAAACGAAATAATGATGTTTTCTAGGGAAGAATGAAACCCTTTAAGAAGAAAGAAAATAAAAAACAAAAACAAAATAACGAAGTTTTCTATGGAAGAATGAAACCCTTTAAGAAAACAAAATACAAAAACTAAAACAAAACAAAACAATAAAGTTTTCTATGTAAGAATGAATCCCTTTAAGAAGAAATATAATATAAAAAACAAAACGAAATACTGAATAGAGGAAAATGAAACCCCTTAAGAAAAAAGAAAATAAAAAAAATAACTTGCACACATGTATGCCTTGAAATTGCACTTCTGCAATATGCCCAAAATAAGCATATACGGTGCAAACTTTGCTCTCTACTATAATATACACACATGGTGTATCATACTTGTGTGTACTTACTTACAAACACAAAAATAGAAGTAATTTTTTCTAAGAAGAAATGAAGTATAGTGGCATTGGTACCACCCTTTATGAAGAAAGGAATTCAAAAATAATAATGATGCAATTTGCACACAATTTACACATAAATTGCAGTTTTTTAGTTATCTAAGAATAAACATATAATACTGATTTTTACATAGAAACAAAGTTTTTAAACAAGGAACGAATAAGTGGCATTGGTATTGTCCTTGAAAATAGGAAATTAATTAAAAACTAAATATGGTAAAACAAATAAAGTTTTTTAAGAGGGAATAAATTAGCGACATTGGTATTACTCTTAGAAGAAAGAAAACAAATAAAAACTTGCACACAACTTTGCAGGAAAATTGCACCTTTTATAATATGCCGCGAATACACATATAATAATGCAACTTTAGCAGTCTAGTATAATTTACACACATATTGTATAGTTCTTTCATGCATGCATGCATGCATGCATGCATACATACATACATACATACATACATACATACAATAATAGAAATGTATTTAATTAGCAAAAAAATAGCACAAAAGAATTAGCATTGGTATTACCCTTAAAGAATAAAGAAAATAAAAAATAAAAATTCACAAAATTAGCACAAAATGCACTTTTTATAATATGTAGGATAAATATATAAGGGTGAAGTTTCCGTGCTGTAATGTAATTTGTACATGTAGTACTTGCATGTATACAGTTTCACGCACTCAACATCCGAAAATACACGTAAAGAAGAAAAGTCAACTGAAAAATAAAAAATCTGCACATGCAAAAAACAAAAGCAAACACATGGAAAAACAGCATGCACGCACGAAATTCAGCCCAAGAACAAAATCGACTGACCCAAAATAGATGTCAATCAAATCCAAACAGCCCAATATCACCAGCAAAACATGACAGAAAAAAGAAAAACTACACAAATCTTAAAGCACAATCCAAAGGCCAGAAAATTGATTGACCACATGACAAAATTCAGCTAACTGAAATCTAGCTAAATTGGTCTTAGAACTATTTGCATTGTTTGAGATTAGGCGTTGTTGATGTGACTACCTGAATTGGGTGACATGGCTCGTGGCCCGGAGTGCAGCAATAGAGCACACGGGCTCGCCTGGTCCTGGTAGCACGAGACAACAAGTCGTTGACATGTAATGTCTCAAAAAAAAAAACAAGTCGTTGACACGTGTGGATGTGCAGTGAATGCAATCGTACAACGTACGTATGGATGTTCGATTGCACACGAGTATACGGAGACGTGCGGCATAGATTCTGGCAACGCGGATGGTAGTCTGTGTCTGTCGGTACGCATGCCGTCACATATAACAACATCGGGACCTACACGTGGCGCATGGGGAAAAAAAAACTTTGGCCGCCACACGAGCTCGCGAGATCATGGCTATGGCGATGGCGGAGGATAATGGCTTCGAGTTCTTGTCAGATCCCGTCGACAGGCACCTTCCAGACCATGCCTTTAATAATTCAAGTCGTCTCCGGTGAAGGTAGCAGACCGGCCTACTAGTGCGCTCGTCTTTGTTTCCCCTTGTGGATCTGCCCGGCGGCGGCAGCAGCCTCCCCCAAAACGAACCCACTGAAACTCTGATTTCCGCCGCGTCCGAGTGCAGTATTGGCGATGTTGGCAACGTAGCAGTCACAGCAGCAGCCGATCTGAATAGCACTTGTGAGGGGGGCCGCCCTCTCAGCACCATTATAAGAGAATTTGACAGCCAAAGATGATCCTCAAGCACCCGGCTGGACAAAAAGGTATACTCCATCGGATAGTGTGCCCCTAATCTCTCTTTTCCCTCCGATTTGATTGCGTTATGTAAAAAGAACAATTTGCAACTTGACTGTTCTGATTATCAGCCATAAGGCACTCGTCAGGCATTAGGATCAGAATAAAAGCATCCATGTTTCTCATGTTGGAAAAATGGTATCCCGATGCTGCCTAACACGCGCATGTTCATAGAATGGACCCCCCTTACTCGCGTCAACCTTGCAGACGAACAGAATGGGTGGACATCTGGCGCGTATCTGCTGAACAAAGCATTTCGTAACGTATTCTCCTCCGCGATAAGGGCTCACGTATCCATGTGCTTACTAAAACCCGTACATGACTTGCATCGCCTGCCGTACTTGCAATTTCGCATTCCAATACGGCAAAAAACAGTTGACCTCTTTCGAGTTCTTTGCCATGGACCGCAACTTCAGGTTCAAAAAGTCCCACAAAGGATCGCCCTCCTGAAAGTTCAAGACGCCATGCACAGTCTCCGCAAAAAAAGATCTCCATCTTGGTGCAGAAGTGATCACCCTTGGACCTCGGGCCAATACGTATGTCATTATTAAGATCCAGCAGAAGTGAGCACGGATCTAACACCAACGAGTCCATGTTCGTGATTTGACAGGTCGGTTAAAGCTCCTCCCGTGAGCTTGTGCAGAAAACATGGGCATTTTTCCTCCGGGTGTTGCTACATTCCTTTCATTTGACCACCTATATCCCCTCCCATTACTGAAAATCTCGTTTAGCTGGAAAAGGTTAAGCTTCAAATGAAATCATCCCACCATCCTGCCATTGATGAAGACATTGCCATTGTCCTGCAACTTGACAAACGGGTTGATGTCACCAAAAATGAAGCACCGAGTGGACAGCGTGCACGTCACCAATTTCAACAAACTCTTCTGAAGAAAAATCCAGCTTGTCATATTTCGATGTGCGCCCATAAACATCCCTTGGTCCACCAGTCACTTCCTTTCCACTAGTTTCAGCAATGCTATGAGACTGTTCGATGTGTAGCAAGGGCTGGACAACCCAACTACCCCATGGCCCGGTGCAAATAAGAATCCCTCCACGTGTCCCAACAGTCGGCATGAAGCAGGAAGACGACATGTGAGCACCAGGGCAATCTCATAGTTACCTCAGCCAAAAAAAAACACCGCTAGCTGTTTAAAAAAAAGGGGGATCGACCAGAACGAAACACAAAAATGAAAAAAAAATCCACGCTAACAAGCTAGTACATCGCCCTGTCTCATCTGTTTACCGTGAAAAAAAAAGATGCACGTCATCTAGCGAAATCACTAGGGAGTACTCGTTGGAAGATCACTCCAACTTTCCCAGGTTGCGACAAGTGGTGTGCTGCATGTGCGCCACTTGTTGCAACCGGAAGTTTTCTTTTCTTTCGTAGATCCATTTATTCAAAATGTTTTATCTCTTAAACCATGTGTTCAAATCTTGAACCGCTTTAGCTGTTGGATTCCTCGCGTCAAGATCTTCAAAATTAGATCCCATGTTAATAGGTTTTGACGAACTTTTTTTCACAAAAAGCCGGACGAAAAACTGAACCGGGAGCACTGATTTTTCCCTTTCCGAAAGAGGCACGCCGGTGCCTCTGACGAAATCACAACCGTGCCTCTCATGGAAACAAAACCGTGACTCTCATGAAAGAAAAAAAAACAAAGAACACGTTTTTTTTCCGAGGAGGCACGGCCGTGACTCTCGCGAAATCACAACCATCCCTCTCGTGGAAGCAAAACCGTGACTCTCGTGAAAAAAAAGAAAATGCGTTTTTTTTCATTTCCGAGAGGCACGGCCGTGACTCTCGCGAAATCACAACCGTGCCTCTCGTGGAAGCAAAACCGTGACTCTCGCGAAAGGAAAAAAAACAGAGAGCACGTTATTTTTTTTTGTTTTCGAGATGCATGGCCGTGACTCTCGCGAAAGCAAAACCGTGACTCTCGCGAAAGGAAAAAAGAAAACACATTTTTTTGAGCAAAGGAAATGGCTAGGTAAGACAAGTGAAAAACCAAAACATCGAAAAAGAGGGGGGGGGAGGAATCCGTTTAAAAAGCCGAAAACGCGTGCGAAAAAAAATCCGGAAGGAGCGTCCAAAATGCAACACGTGGCAAATGGCTGAGAGTGCATTAAATGATGCTGATCGTTATGAGGCCCCCGAAGGAACGCTAGTTAATTAGTTGCTCTCGTCACCTAGCAAAACAAAAATCATCGCATGGCTCGAGCAGTTTTCAGTCCGTCCAGTGCACGTGACGGCCATCACCACGCCACGCACAAACGCCGTCGCCTCCTCATTCCGTATATCATTAAATTATTCCCTGTCTACTGTACCACAATACAACATGGGCGACTGGTACCGACGCTGATCAACGCCCAGCGATACCGAGCGCTCCTGCGGATTTTAGCTCGTGGCCCCAACTACTACATGGTGGGGAAGGCGCCTTTCTACTCACGTAGAAGCCGTTTTCTCCTGGTAAGGCTGGTTTCCAGAGCTTCGGCAAAACAGCGCTGCTATACACACGACACCATGCAGACGATTTGTGCACGACAGCACATATCAAGCCGTTCATGCATACTATCCAGCGCATATCAGCGGCTGGACTGTCCATCGTCCCAGAGTCGTGCACACATCCATCATCTGCGTAGCACTTTCGTTGGCAAAAATGCGTGAAACAACCTCTCTTGCCTTTTTTAATGGATTTATTCTCGGCCTCTGCATCAATTCGTTCATGCACATGGCCACAGGCCTTTGACGGCTTTCTAACGCCTGCCGCGTGTATCCATGATCCCGGTCTGGAGTTTATATTTTATTTCCGTGATTTAGGATGAGAGCCTATATCATGTGTACATGCACCATTACGGTGTATATTAAGAGAGAAAACACATTCAATAAAACATGTTCTTTGGGAGTTGATGACGTTGACATTTTTCTTACCGTGCTATAGGATGAGAACATATCATGTGGACTCGCTCGCCATAAAATGCACACTGAGACCGAAGGGTACACTCCATCAAAACCATGGAACACTTGTTATCGGAAAACTTCCCCATATTCTAAACATGGCGTACATGAGGGATTTATTATCGATACTAGTCAATTCACCACAAAGATACATGTGAAATCTTCAAGAGAAACTGGTAAGCTTCACCGTAGTGTGACTCCAAACTCTGGACGCCAATGGGGCAATCAAGTCATCTGGATAGTCCCAATGTACGACTGGGAAAATTGCAGCCACAAGGCCCTTGGTGGCGCCATCTTCTTCGTCAACTCTTGGCACATGGAGACACCGCCGGTGAGCATCCTAGGCATCGTCATCGCGATCTTGCCCCCTGTGGTGTACAGAGCCGCCCCTTCATGGATCTAGAAGGAAAAGGAACAATGAAGCATGTATAAAATACTAGTGGTTCATGCGACCAGAAATGCTACTATTTCTAAGTGAACGCTAAGAACTGTTCGATCGAAGAAAACACTGAAATTTGAGCATGCTTGCAAAACGAACTAGCTTAGTTGATCAGATATTTGTACTAGTGAAACCTGACCACCTGGATTCAAGTCCTAAACTTAACATGTGTGCTCGCACTTTATTTATTTATTTCAAAAGTTAAGGTTTTATTCTTTCAGTAATGAATCAAGCGTGTACATGTGTTTCATAAAAAAAAAGTGTCTTACTTTTGTGGTGAGGGCTGTGAGGTCCGGCGTGTATGAGCCACCGGATGGGGATCTCGCAGCGATCACAGCTTCCTCTTCGACCACGATCTCGGCCATCTGAGCTCCCACCTCGCCCTGCGCCGCCGCCCGGAGGCCGGCATAGGGTAGCATGACGTGGCACCCCGCGCAGACCTGCATGAACACCTTCTGCCCGCGTTGTGCCCTGCTCCATCCATGGAAGGGTCAAGTCAAAACCCACAAATAAATTCTCAGATGGAAAAGGAAAAACCATGTGATCTACAGTGCTGGCAGAAACGAAGCGTCATGTTTGTTTGCTGTGTGCTCAGTGCTCACCCGTCCTGCGGCGCCCATGAGTAGGCCGCCGGGCAGGCCGCCGCCGGTGAAGCCATTGCCGTGGTTGGTGCCGGAGCTAGTGCCACTACTATAGTTTTGGTTCCGCTGCTGGTTGTGATTTGCGTGTACGAGTAGGTTTTGTGTGGGTCTGCTGGAGCTCGAGCTGTATATATGCTGAGCTCGTGCTGCTTTATAAACTGTTATCTGCAGGCTCGATCCGATCCATCTAGATCTGCAGGGTTCATATACTAATCAGCGTGCAAGTCGCGTGCATGCATATATTAACATCTGTCAGAACTCAGAAGAGTGGCGATGCATGCATTGGATGTGCTCGGTATGAGAGGAGTATATAAAATCCATCTAGGTCGTCGGTTGGGGAGTGGTTGTCTGTCTTGGAGGATGCATACATGCATGCCACTTGCTACACGTAGTAGTCAAGACAAAAGATTAAGATCCAGTCACCCGATCAGGATGCATCCTTGCGCCCCTACCAAAAGGTCAAAACATCTTTTTGCGTGCGTGCATGTGCTTCGGTCCACTGTGAAAACCAGCTGTCCAAGTGAGATTTACCACGCGAACCAATCCATGGTTGGATGGTTAGAGAGATAGTAGTATCTCACCCCACCAGGGTTTAAGTCATGATGCTTGCATTATTCTGGATTTATTTCAGGATTTTCGACGATGCGTCCCTACCGAAAGGTCAAAGCATCTTCTTGCGTGCGTGCATGTGCTTCGATCCACTGTGAAAACTAAGTTGTTCGAGTGAGATTTACCATGTTTTGACCTAGTTGTTCAAGGATTTCCGGTGCAGAATGCGTTTTATGCAAATGGGGGACTAGGAGTGTGTTTGGATAGCGCCTGTACTAGCCACGCCAAAGTTGGTTACGCCAAATTATTGGCGGAAAAATTTGCCGCCACGGGCTCGCCAGCGCGTGGGCGAAAAAAATAGACGAGTGGATAGGAAGTTAGTGCAGAATCAGGGAAGAGCAAACAAATTGGTTACAATCCAAAGGAAGGCCCATGCAGTTGGTCAACACCAATATGTTGGTAAGGCAGCTCACGATTGTAGTCCAAGCAGACCCTACATGTAAGGTAGCTCGATTTCAGTCGTGAGCTGCCTTCCGCATCCCCTACTTATTACACTATACTTTTGGAGAGCGCATATATTTCGCATCCCACTTGACTATGAACACTTGTAACTTTAATGGTAATTTTCTTATATGCTAAAATTAATGAGTTAAAAACACTAGACGTTAAAAACATATAGAAATTTGCGAGATGGCATCTTATTTTCACCTTCCAAGAGCACATACCGTCTGAAAAATTACATACAAATCTGACAAGTATACCCTCTTATTTTACTGGCACACAACAACACATTACGATACATTTTAGGAAAAAAAGACATCGACGAAACAACATGCAGCACTCTGAAACAAGACAAGCTTTTGACAAAACCAGAAAACGTAGCACCAATCTCCAAGTAACGATGAGCGGTGGATACATGCACGCTATATAGTCTGCACGGTAGAAGAAACCATCATCTCGCGAACTTTTGTCATCCAGAACACCATCTGCCGCGAGATGCACGGCCGGGCGCGGCGCCCGGCGGCGATCGATCAGAACTGGTAGACGTGCTTGTTCTTGGCCCAGGCGGCCCCGCCCTCCTCCTCCGCCTTGCGCTCCTCCGCCTCCCTGCGCTCGGCCTCCTTGGCCTGCTCCGCGCTGATCAATCCGATCACCTTGTCCGGCCTCTTCTCCCCTGTCGCCTTCTGGTACCTCCAGTCCTGCACACGCGTACAGGAAGCTAGCTAGCCAGTGAGCGTCGCAAACAAACCGTCAGAATCAGTAAGCTAAATCGTGTGCGCGATACGGTGCGTACGAGAACGCCCGCGGTGGCGATGGAGCCCATGTTGACGTACGTCGCCGGCAGGTCCATGTCCACCCCCCTCCCGCCGGCGTGCTCCCGCTGGTCGTGGCCGTGGCCGTGGCTGTGGTTGTGACCGTGGTCGTGGCCATGCTGCTTCTCCTCCCCCTCCTTGTCCTCCTCCTTGTGGCGAGGCAGGTGCAGGGGGCTCCTCTCCTCTGCCATGGCTGGATGCTCTCCTTTTCTTCTCCTGATTAAGAATTGCACGGCGTGTACGACGACTCAAGCGGGTTTTATATATAGTCGTAGAGCTTAGGTGAAGGATATATGTCACCTACTCAAATTTATGAACGATTTAATTATATCGATAGTATGATTGTGTGGCCTACACGTGTGGATATACGTTGCCATCTGAGTGATGAAGGGTTTGTTTTCTGTCGCTCGCCGCAGATATCTGCTACATATCGCCGACGATGGTGACGTCGCGCCCTCTCTAGACTCCAGACCAGCCGAATGGGGAAGTGTTTACCTGGCCGTCGACGAGCCAGCAAAGCGCCGGTGAACTACAGCTACTCAATCATATATTGTATTCTATTCTATGAAGTATACAGCATCAGTGACACTGTCCTGGATTGGGTGTGCACGCCACATTGGCCTGACATTTATGGACCGGGCCGAGGACCCGTCCCCAATTCAAGAAGGAAGTGTTTGTGTGGTCGTCGACGAGCCAGCCAAGCACCTAATGTCATGTATAGGCGATAAATCAGGGGGTCATTCCCAGCTAGAACATGTGCATGTATATGCTCAATAATGGTGTTATATACTCCCTTCATTTGAAAATAAGTGTCTCAAATTTGCATGTATATGCTCAATAATGGTGTTACATACTCCCTTCGTCTCAAAATAAGTATGTCAAATTTGTAATAATAGTTGTATTAAAAGTTAAGACACTTACTTTGGAACATTACACTCATCTATATGTGGTCGCTACTCACTCCGACGGAGGCCAGGGAGCATTTAGTTACCGGATCTATTCGATGGAAGACGGTAGCACGGGCTATCTTCAACCGGTTTGGATGTTGATCATGTAATAGGATAGGTGTTTAGTTTTCTATCTTATGTTTTGTCTGCCGGTTGTGGCTATCCTATTTTTACATTCATTCTCTTTGTGAGCATTTTTTCTTTTTGTTTGAGACCTCAAGACTTATGTTGGACCTTTTGGTTATCAATAATATAGCCGTATGCATCGCTCTGATGCAGAGGCCGGACAAACCCCCTTTCTATAAAAAACTTATTTTGATACGGAGGGATTTCACCGGAGCCAGGAAAGTTGCCACCGGAACTGAAACTTTGGGGTAATAAAACTGTTACTTTTTTGGTTAGGGAATAAAACTGTTACTTTTGCTGTTTTGCAGCCCTTCAAGGTGTAGCTCGTCGATCGTTTATTTACTTATGATGAAATTGCCAACGCCCGCTAAAATGGCAGCAGAAAAAAGCAAAGTTGACATCAAAATCGCCAAACTCTTCTGCTTGCTGTTCAGCAAATGCAACACCTGAAGTTAGTGGGAGATGCCTATGACGCGATTTGTGGTTAATTTTATCTGAACTTTCGACTGTTGGCCACCTGCTTGCTGATGTTTCCGATCCACCAATCGATGGGGTTGCTGAATACTGATTCTCCACCACCTTCGGTTTCCTGCAATATGTTCCAAAAGTAGGAAGTAACCTGAAGCTTTGGGGCCCGAGGTGACAACTTTGGTGAGCTCGATCGTATACATACATCCGGGCAGGGATGGAGAGGCGGTAGTGACAAGTCCGGGACGTCGAGCTGCTTCCTGGGAAAACTGTTTTGGTGCTGCGTGCTTGTGCTGCTTGGCTACAAATTAGGGGCGCGGACACGTCTCGCCTCCTAACCCTAACCCGCCGCCGCCGCCACAACTACTGCCGCCGCCTCGGTCCCCCTCCTCTTTCCCGTCCGGCGGCCTTGTCGGCGGCAAGAGGAGTGGGGACCCGTCCGTCTTGTTTTATTTTTCTTAGGTTTTTGTTTCTTCGGCGGCATCGACGAGGTGGTGGCGATGATGACGTGTTGGAATAAAGTCTTTCCGGTCTATCTCTACCTCGACGATGTCCGATCCGGCGCCGGCGAAGGGCCTGTGAGAGTTTGTGTCCCCAGATCGGTTGGTTCCCTTCAGATCTTGGCAGTTTGTGTGTCTTTCAAGGAGTTGTCTTTCAAGGAGTACTTTTGGCTGGCGTTTGGTGTGGCGACCACGACATCTTCTTCTGTGTTGTTCTGTGGCTTAACCCGATTTCTCCAACCCTCTGATCTCGTGGTGGTGGATTGCAAGCTTGTTCTGCTTGGGGTGATGCTCCAGCCGATGCTGCTTCAACGACTTTTAGATCTCGTCTCAAGGGGCGAGTGGCTATTGCGGTCTTCAAAGCCTTGTATGGCGAGGGCACTTGCAGGTGTTGCTTTTCTTTGCTATTGGTTCAGTGCAATTTTCAATCACCGGCGGGCAGCGTACAATCAGAGGAAGAAGAAGACTAGTATGCTTTTTATTGTAATTTTATTTTTTACTGGTCGTTCTACGTCCAGTTGTCTATCCAGTGTACTGGCCTTTGTTTTCCTCGATGATAATCAGATTTAAGATGCCCTTTGGGTGTCTTTATTCAAAAAAAAAATAGGGGCGCGTACACATGCCAACTAAAAAAAATACTCATGGCCACATATGCATGCATTGAAATTTATAATGCCCAATACACATAAATAGAGTGAATTGCAAAAAACCACCACATTTGGGGCTTCATCTGTGGAAAACCACCAGGTCGGTAATCATTTGCAAAAATCACCGCGTATTCAGTAAACATTTTGTAGTTTGCACTGAACAGGTGATTTAGCCCATTTAATCATTTTCTGACATGTGGGGCCGGACTGTAAGGAGCTGACTTGGCAAAAAATTTACACACACATCCCTCGATCTAAAAACAGAAAAGCAATCCAGCCCTTGCTCCCGGCTGGTTGTCGTCGGCTGCCTCCCTGCAGCTGCTGAGTGCCGTTGTTGCTGTTCATCGCTGCGTGCTGCTGCTCGCCGCCGCAGTTCCCCGCCGCTGTGGCTGCCTGCAAATGTTGATGCTCGCCGTTGCAAGTCCTCGCCACGGCGACTGCTCGCCGCTGCGCCCCGCGGCTGCTGCTGCTCGCGGCAGCTGCTGCACGCCGCAGCGGGAGGTGTAGGAGGAGGGGAGAAGGCGCCGGAGACGGGCGGCGCTGCTGCCGACGGCGGCCTAAGTGCTTGGAGGTTCGCCCGCGTCCACGGCGTCGAACGGCGCTGGGCATCCCTGGCAGAAGGGCCGAGGCGCGGCCACGGCATCCTGGCCGAAGCCGCCGTGGCTTGAAGGCCGAGGCGCGGCCACGGCATACCGGCGGAAGCCGCTGTGGCTTGAAGGCCGAGGCGCGGCCACGGCATCCCGGCGGAAGCCGTCGTGGCTTGAAGGCCGAGCTCCTTGCGGCCGCCTCCGCGAAGTCCACGCCGCGGACGCTACACAGGAACTCCAGCTCCCCGGTGACGACAGTGCGCTGCTGGCCCTCGTGGTTGTGGAGATGGCCGACGCGTGCGGGGACATCTCCTGTGCCGTCGCGCGGCTCGCCGGCCGGTGTGCCCACCCGCTGCTACGCGCAAGAAAGGAGAGCTGGTGCTGTCTGCGGGGGAGATGCCCTCCGTGGGGGAGGGGGAGGGGCTTGATTGCCTTTTGTTTTAAGATCTAGGGAGGTATATGCAAATTTGTTGCCAAATCCGCTCCTTACATTCCGGCCCCACTAGTCAGAAAGTGGTTAAACGGGCTAACTCAACTGATCAGTGCTTTTTGCAAAATGTTTACCGAATGTGCGGTGATTTTTGCAAATGATTAGCGACCCGGTGGTTTTCCGCAGATGAAGCCCCAAATGTGATGGTTTTTTTGCAATTCACTCCACATAAACACTATAAAAATGCTTCTATCAAAACAGTTTATCATCCAATTTTCTAATGTGTTTTTTGAAGTATTTAAAATAAGGTCCTCCAATACGCCTAGGCTCCAAAAATCCACTCACGCAATTGATTCAATCATGCATGTTGATGCACTCAAATAAAACCATCAACACTCAAATAAAACCAAAAAGAACTTGGCACACAGAAGTAGAATAATTTGCATAAGAATCTCCGAGAAGAAAACTTAAAGCGAAGCCCTTGGTTTTTTGCAACTATCAACATCACCGGCCACCGTGGTTGGACACGATGAAGCACCAGCATTCATGGGGGCTTTGTGAGCCAAAGAAGAGACTCGGCATCGGCGAAGCCAAATTCGATGTGGAACGTCTCATGCTCCTCGAATCCAGAACACGCCACATGTCGTGGACATCGCCAAGGTAGGGTCGCATGATCCGCCGTCCTCGAACCGCCTTTTGTGTCCCTAGATCTTCGTCTTGCCTTCTTCCCATATAAATCGGTAGCATCACTCAAGACGACAACCGCCACAACACCTAGAACATACCACCCGGCGCATCAAAGTGCAACATAAAATGGGCTCCTACGGTCACTCGACTACACCATCTAGGGAGGGGATACGCTACCCAGATGGAGTCGAGATTGGAGAATACTCAATCGAAAGGTCCGCGCCACCATCACCAAAATAACACCTTTTGAAAGACTTGAGCTGACCTTAACTGTACTTTCAAAGCCGCCTTTCCCGTAAACCTCGTATGTCGGGCCCGGCTTGAAAAAGCCCAACCCCCAACTACAAGCCTGAGCCTAGCCCAAAGTCCAAAAAGTTTTTTTTTCTCAAGCCCAAGCCAAACCTAAAAACAATCGAGGCTTGCATGTGTTTTTTCCAGTGCGCGCACATGTAAGCCCGCCCGAAAAGTTGCAAAACAGAAGCCCGGCCCAGCCCGTACCGGATATTATTCGGGCCGCAAAACAGAACCCAAGCCCGGCCCGAAAGGCCGCGTACGGCCTCGCGGCAAATGTGCACGTCCCTTAGCCAGCCCAACCAGTCCAATAGCTGCGCGAGTATTTTATTTCCACTCCGTCTGAACATATCAATGGTAGTCCGCCGCCGCTACTAAGCCGCCGCCGGTGAACTCGACCGGAACCACCCTTCACGCCCCTGCTTCTCTGTGGCTGGCCTCCGTGGATCCGACCAGTCTACCGCCCACCACGGCGTCCGCTCGCTTTCTGCGACCTCATCCCCAGTTCAGCACAAGCTCACACCCCTCGCATCCCACTCCCCCTCCAGCAATGGCCGCACCCGCCGGCCGGGGTGTATTTAGCCTGCGGTCACCAGTTCGTCTGCGGGCTTAATCTGGTCCGTAAGTGCGCGCGGGATTCTTGTTCATCCCTCTTTTATCTGCTAAACTCCGCCAGTAGATTCCTCGAAATCTAGAGGCAGTAACTCTGTAGAGGCTAGCATACTTTGATTCTGCAAATCCATATGAAATAATTCATGGTTTCTGAGATTAATTTATGGTATACGTTAAATTTGGCTGCCTGAATCAAGCAGCTTCTAGTTGAATTGAATGCGAGCGCCTACCAATACCAAATACTCCCTCCGTCCCAAAAATTTTGTCCATCCGTATCTAGACAAATCTAAGACAAGAATTTTGGGACGGAGGGAGTATTACTGTTGGAACACACACACACAAAAAAATCTAGTATTTGGTTGTGGGAGACGGGAATGATACTAAGAATGACTTGAAGTTGTCTATTGCCATGATGAGTTGCAGAAATGACCGTGTATCTAGATTTTCACTCTGTTATCTCGAATAGAAGACCAGTAGGAGTTGAACTCTTCCCAGTACAGCAGAGCCAAAATAAGCAGCATGACTAGTTCTATTTTTAGATGAAGGAGGCCTTGTTGGTTTCTGTTCTTGGCATTTCATTTTGATCGTCACATTTTATAGAGCCGGAGGAGGAGGAGGAAGAAGAAGAGGGTCAAAACTTTGGAGCGGCAAAAGCCGAACTACATCTTATAGGATGTGTACATAGCATATACTTGATGTCTCAGTAGCAGTCATTATTATTATTATATCACTTCCTTTTGCTCAATAGCGTTGTTATTTCCTCGCTGCCTACTTAACACCGCCTCTGTGTTCCCTTCCCAAAAAGCAGGGGCAATAGTTGCATTTTAAGACGACAGCAGATAGAAGACACTGAACACAAGTATTGCCTGTGACATGGCACTGTAATAACCGCCTGGAGTATGGTGAGTACTGGATATCCTTTCTCCATCTAAAAGATAGTTTCCTTTTATTTATTTTCTTCTACTCCCTCCGTAAAGAAATATAAGAGCGTTTAGACCACTATCTAAACGCTCTTATATTTCTTTACAGAGGGAATAATAAAACAGAATCAAGAAAACCATAATTTATCTTGTATCTGCCCCCCATTTATACAAATCTACCATCATATAGTGACCACTGAAACTCCTGGGAACAAAGTACAGATTTGTCCGGTTGTGTTATTAGTGCATATATCATGCAGTCTTTTAGATGGAAGGGATTCACTTATATTTGTATTTAGCACAAATAGTAGCCGATACAAATGATATTACCAGTTCACAATGTAGGCATCCCCATATACAAACCATATTAACTATTGCAGGCAGAGTAACAGACAGGCTGCAAAAGGCAGATCAACAAGCTAAGAGAACATGGCCAGCCAGAAACTAACATATCAAAACCAGAGTGCAATATATAACTACTACAAAGCCATTAATTAAGAGTGGGTGCGTGATGCCAGTTCAAGGGGCCGCCCTGGTTGTTTCAGCAAAATGCCTTGCGGTATATGCAGCTGTAACAACCCCCTCATTTTGTCTTGCTTTAACATAGCCATCCCTTATCCTGTGAATCGCAGCAGCAGCATCTCTGATGCACATTCTCTCTGTTGGTGCATGCCTGCTGCATGATAGCGCAACCTTCATGACAGAGAATATGGCATGTTCCATTGTGTTGCTTCCATCCTGCAAACTATTAGCATTGGCTTCTTCAATGGACAGTAGGGCTGGATTAGCAATCTGCATTAGCATCCCTGGAAATGCATTCTCGGCATGTTTCTGCAGGGTCAACCCATCTCTGAACATGTCATGAGTAGGTGCCATGCCTGTAAACAACTCGAGGATCACAGTTCCAAAGCTGTACACATCTCCACATGAAGAAACTTGACCACCTTCGCCATATTCTACATTGCATAGATAAGAATTAGTTATTTTACATAGAAAATTAATGTTGTGCATTATGTTATTTTAGAGAAATGTTTAGCTACCTGGAGCGACGTATCCAATTGTTCCCCTTATTCCAACTGAGCTCTTTGAATTGATCAGCTGCTCAACTGTTGATTCAGGAAGAATCTTTGCAAGACCGAAATCCCCAACGTGAGCAACTAAATCCTCATTGAGAAGAATGTTGCTTGGCTTCAAGTCACAATGAATTATTGGTGGTTCACAATTGTTGTGCAAATAATCTAGTGCATCAGCAATATCAACCGTGATATTTAGTCTCTGCATCAATGTCAAGCCTTGGAGTAGATGTGTTACATGTACATCCATGTGTAACCACCTATCTAGGCTCCCATTAGGCATGAACTCGAAAACGATGGCTTTGAAGTCGTTTTGATTCAAGTCAGAGCTTGAACAACAAGTTATGACACTAATCAAGTTGCGATGGCGGATCTTACTAAGTGCCTCACACTCAGATTGAAAGCTTTTGAAAGAGCCAGACTGTTGAAGATCAAAAACCTTTACAGCTACTGTGGTCATCATATTTTTTAGCAGCAGACAACACTTATACACCGATCCATATCTTCCTCTGCCAAGCAAATTGTTTACTGCAAAGCCACTTGTTCCTTGGACCAATTCAACATATGTAACTCTGGGATGACTGTCATCCATCAACTGAAATCCTCCTGTGGTTGTAGACTGAGTTTTTGATTTCATTCTCATTGTCAAGAAAACAAGCATCAAACTCAAAATCAGAATTACTCCAGCAATTGCGGTAACTAGGGTGATCGTCAAATGGCGTTTGCTAAAGCCACATCCCACAGATTTTGTTTTGCATGCGGGCAAACGTAACTCTACTATACCACCACAAAGCCTCAAATTCCCTCCAAATGAAAATCCAGATGCATTGCTGAACACTCCCCGTAATGGAACTTTGCCATCCAGAAGGTTGAAGGACAGGTCTAACTGGTACAAAGATGCCATGTTTTCCAAGCTTTCTGGGATATGACCAGACAAGTTGTTGTGTGCAAGGTATAACTGTTCTAGGCCACCCATTAGCCCTAAATCTTTTGGAATCAAGCCTGAAAGTGTGTTCTTTGTAAGATTTAGCAACATCAGACCTCGCATTTTGTTGATAGACGATGGAATGCTACTATCAAAGGAATTATCGTCCAACCTGAGTTCTGTCAAGCTTTGGCAATTGCTGAGTGCACCAGGTAGGGGCCCTGACAAGTTGTTATGTGACAAGTATAGGCGTGCAAGCTTTGTCAAGTCGCCTACTTCAGGTGGAAGAGGACCAAGAAAGAAATTGCTCGACAAATCGAGGGCATCTGCTAGGGATGATATGTTAAAGATGTCTTTGGGCAATGGGCCTGTGAACTTATTGTTTGAAAAGGTTGCTGAAGTTATCTCTGGTAGTCTTCCAAGGCTTGCATCTTGAGGAATCACACCTGAAAGTGTGTTCTTTGTAAGATTTAGCAACATTAGACCTCTCATTTTGCTGATAGATGAGGGAATGGTACTATCAAAGGAGTTATCGTCCAACCCTAGTTCTGTCAAGCTTTGGCAATTGCTGAGTTCATTAGGTAGGGCCCCTGACAAGTTGTTTTGTGATAAGTATAGCTGTGCAAGCTTTGTCAAGCCGCCTACTTCAGGTGGAAGAGGACCAACAAAGTAATTGCCTGACAAATCCAGCGCGTCTGATAGGGACGATAGGTTAAAGATGTCTTTAGGTAATGGGCCTGTGAACTTATTGTTTGAAAAGGTTGCTGCTGTTATCTCTGGTAGTCTCCCGAGGCTTGCTGGAAGAGGCCCCTCAAATGTGTTGTTATCTGTGTATAGATTTAGTAGTTGTGTCAAGTTCCCAAGGGAGGATGGCATGAACCCTGTCAGTAGGTTATATCCCAAGTCCAGGAATTGTAGTGAACTTAGCATCCCTATGGTGTCAGGCAAAGCACCAATAAACAGGTTGTCAGCTAGCTCCAATTGATTTAGACCAACAAGATTGCCTATGCCAAATGGTATTTCTCCAGAAATCTCATTGCCTTCAACATATAATGATTGAAGTTGTGTTGATAGGTTGGCAACTGAGCTAGGCAGCACGCCACCTAGCCTGTTGCCTTGGAGGTTAAGAAAACTGAGGCGTGTGCAGTTTGTCAACAATGTCATGAACTCCCAGTCCTGCTGAGTAGTCGCCATGAACTGATTTGGTCCGAGACTGAGGAAGTTTGGACATTGCATTCCAATCTCTGGAGGCAATCTTCCTATTAAGTTGTTGAAGGAGACATCTAGTGCAAATATCTCGGTTGAGTTGACAAGAGAAGCTGGAAGGTTTCCTGTAAAGTGGTTACGGTCAATGAATAGTTGGTTTAGAATTGGGAGGTTATCCCCAAACTTTGGGGCCAGTTTACCGCTCAGTTCATTTAGTGCCAAACCCAAGCCTATTAGAGAAGAAAGGTTGAAGAGAGCTGTAGGGATGGTGCCTGAGAGGTGATTCTCTGACAGGCCTATGTAGGCAAGGACACCGAGCCTCCCAAGGCCCTCAGGGATGGCACCCTCAAGTTGGTTTGTGCTGAAATAGATTCCTTGTAGTGTTGAGAGATTGGTAAGTGATGACGGGATGGTTCCAGTGAAGTTGTTATTGCGCAGGTCTATGGCTTTGAGACTTAGCAAGTCTCCGAGCCAAGTAGGGATTTCCCCAGTCAAACGGTTTGAACCAATGTGCATTCTTTCAAGGCTGGTGCAATTCTTCAATTCATCATTTACATCACCATGAAGTGAGTTGTTGGATAAATTAAGATATCGTAGGCGAGACAGACGACCAAAGGATGAAGGTATTTCACCTTGCAGATTGTTCCGCCTGAGATCTAGAATTCTCAAGAAGGAGAGGTTCCCAATGGAAGGTGTGATCGTGCCACCAAGGACCTCCGAAGAGAGGTTAAGCACTGTGACCCTGTGCTTGTGTTTAAGGCTGCAACCAATGCCTGGCCACTGGCAGTAGTCAGTTGTTGTGTTCCATGCAGCTAGGACACCATGCTTATTGCTTAGGCTTGCCTTGAACGCCAGCAAGGAATCCACATCAGTCCTATTGTTGGATGCTCCCACTGATGCTGACTGGAGTACATATGGCAAGAGAAGCAACAGAAGAACAGGCAACATTGAAGACGCTGATAATCAGAGAAGAAATGTAAGCTCTAAGTAATTTCATATGCTACACTCAAAACCAACGAACATATTCTGATCAACTTTATTTATTATGGCTAGAGACAGGACTTTCAACACCCGGGTGCCCCTATACCCTCCATGAACAGTAAATTCGAAACAAATTGAAAAAAAAAATCAAAAGAATCTGAAACTTTGCGGGATCAAAGATGATCAAACATTTGATGTTCTTGCAAAGTTTCAGCCACAAATAACATTCGAGGAGCCCTCACCTAGAAAAACAAAATCACATTCTTCCATTATGTATTATGAATTCGTTTTTTGTATAACCTCAATTCAGTGATTGTGTGCTCTATAAGATTCAAAAGAATCGGTATCCTCGAATACAAGGTTTGACAACCCATCCAAAAAGCGGACACATTGAATTTCACCTAGAGAAAGTGAGAAGCAAGGTATGACTCACGCACCTTTTGATTTGCTGCTTCTAGTTTCTGAGGAGAAGACTGTTTTACTGCCTGTGCCGTTGCCTGACATGCAGCTCCTACCTTCGGTACTTATCTTGTATGCACTATAAAGGAGAGGAGTCAAGAAGGCCAAGCATTTGTATGCAGCTCCTACCCTCAGTACTTATGTTGTATGCACTATAAACGAGAGGAGTCAGCAAGGCCAAGCATTTGTATGCTCCATAATATCCTCTGGATAATACCTTTGCTATCTCTTGTTTTCTCTTTCTTTGCTTTTGGCATTTTACAATTATTACAGTCCGACTAGTCATTTAGAAAACGATGCCCCGTTGTCTTCTCTAGCTAGTTGTTGCCTCGTTGATGT
Source organism: Triticum aestivum (assembly GCF_018294505.1). Taxonomy (NCBI): domain Eukaryota; kingdom Viridiplantae; phylum Streptophyta; class Magnoliopsida; order Poales; family Poaceae; genus Triticum; species Triticum aestivum. The sequence continues at coordinate 703,295,272 of NC_057810.1, read as the reverse complement.
ATCGAAAATGGCAGCAAGTATAGACTGGGTAAAAGATCAAATGAAATTCGTAATATTTCTAGAAAAAAAAGGTTAAGCTGTAGCATGCCATCTGATTGGACCGTGTTGTCACGCAAGCTTCTAAATGAGGCCATCATTTTTCACTGGTTCTCCTGAAATGCAGCTTCTGCACGCCAAAGAATTTCAACGATCTGAATTGACGAACAGATTAATCTCTTCGCCTTGACTGGGATTTTGGTTTCGTCAGATTGGTCTGCACTGCGGAAATTGCAGAAGGTGGATCTGCAAAAAGGTGCTAGCCCAGTATGAAAAGTGTTTGCTATAGTTTTTTCTGTTTCGAGAACTCATCGCCAAACAAGAATAGAGTGTTTAGCCCAGTGCTAAAAGACGAGGGAACCGGGTACTACCTTACATTTTGTTTCTTCCTTAACCAAATATCGTCGAGGCTCCTCCCTCCATTGATCTCGTACGTCGCCACTGTCAGGCTTATGTACCAGCCTTCGGTACACAAATGAGAGGAGTTTGTGTACCATTTGTATGCTCAATAATACGTACGGGATAATACCCTTTCTGTCTAGTAGATGTCAGGAAGTGATTTGTATCTTGTTTTCTCTTTCCTTGTTTTTGGCATTTTACAATTATTATGGACTGGTTAGTCTTTTAGAAAACGATGCCTGCTATCTTCTCTAGCTAGTCTTTGCCTCATTAATGTATCGAGAATGACATCAAGGATAGACAACCGCCTTGACTGGGTAAAAGGCTAAATTAAATTCGGAATATTTCTAGAAGAAAATAATAAGCTTAAGAGTGCCAGCGGATTGGGCTGTGTCGTCATGCTGACCTCGAAATGAGTTTATCATTTTCACTGGTTCTCCTGAAATGCAGCCTCTTCATATCGAAGAATTACGACGATCTGAACAGATTAATCTCTCCACCCTTGATTAGACATTTGGTTTCGTTGGATTGACTTGTCTAATCTGTATGTATTCGCTGCTGCTGCTGCAGAATGCCGGGAGCTGGCACACACTCAAATGGGGGCTGGACCGACGACCGGAGCTGTTGATCTCCGTCTGGCTAGTAGCTGATGCTGACTTGGCATTCCGGTCAATGGCTAGTAGCTGAAGGTGTTCCTGTGATCTTGTTGTGGCTTTTATCTATCTGAACTTGTTGTCAGAGCTAATGCGTTTTTGCCGCGTACCAGATTTTTCAAGTGCGGGCACGTAGCAGCGGGTTTCCTATTAGTGCATCGAACTCGCTCTGTCTTTCTTGTCTCCTTACTATCACGCCCCGAATGGAGCGTCGTTGGGAGAAGCGTCGAGGTGTCGAGCTCGTGGCATGGCCAAATTTGCAGAAGCAGAACAAGGCAGGCTGAATCGAACGGTCGAAGTTGAACCAGCGCAACTGCAGGACAATATTCAGGCTGAAGCTACTACTGTCGAAACTGAACCAGCGCAAGTGCAGAGCAACATTCAGACTGAAGCTACTACTACTGATGATCTGGCTGGTGGGACCCGCAGGTCAGCTCGACCCCTAGGCCCGTCCACGTAGTGGGTTCTATGTTAGCAGTGGGTGCGTTTGTAAGCGTGTTGGTTGAGTGTAGTATTCATAGCCGCTATTGGGGATGATTTTGGCATCCTTCCATCCATCTTCTCTTCTCCCTGTAATCGGATTGCTGGATTGAATCAAACCACTTGAGCGAGAGAAAATCAAAGATACCTGTTGCTGTTGCGCTGGTTACGGAAACTAAGAGTCACCCGTTTCCGCTATATCTGTTAATGGAAACAAACATCATACATGCAGAAAACACAGAAAAAAAAATCAGAAGCCTCCACTAATGCCAGGAAAAACCCACTGAAATGTTGTCGGGTCGACAAACATCCTATGAGGCAAAAAAAAAAAAAAAACTGGCGAGACTCTGACAGAGTATCAAATGTGCTAGACTTGAAGGTAATATATATATACTACATCTGACGCAGTAGGCCAACGACATGAATGAAAATGGCAATACAAGATTACAGCTCCATCACCCCCTCCATCCAGCCCCAGTGCAAAGAGAAAATTGAACGCAGAGTTCTGTTGTCTGTTAGCTGCGCCACTCCGGCCCTCTTTTTTTTTTAGAAAGAAGACGCTAGGAGCGTCCGGCTTTAAATTAATAAAGCCCACAACGAACAGACAGAGTATCGAGCGGACGGACATTACACTGACAAACCCAAAAGCCACGGCATAGCTAAGAAGATGAAAGCAAGTCTTGACAATTTCCATATAAATTGCCATCTAGGATTACCCTGGCAATGTATAAAGTATTGCACTATTTTTGTCTGACATAGGACACAATTTGCAATCTTTGATGAATGAAAAATCTGGAAGATGCTGTAGCTTATTACTCCCTCCGTCCCATAATATAAGAACGTTTTTGACACTACACTAGTGTCAAAAACGTTTTTATATTATGGGACCGAGGGAGTAGGACTTAGTGTCTACCTTGATTCCACCAGGTCATAGGTTGCTATTAAGAAAGAAAACTGGAGGAAAAATTTACGGGATATGTCATGACCCAGAAGGATGAGTACATGACAGAGATGTAAAGTCTGGATACGCCACCGTCAGAGCTAGCAGTGAATAACGGTGGCGTGGTTTGGTGTACGTTAAGGTAAGCGTGTGGTGTTGAATTGCCTATAACTCTATAAGGCTGTGAGCTGTAACCTGGAGAGGAGAGGCATGCTGAATGAATGAAAGAAAATCTTTCCCCGTTCTTCCTCAGGTTGTGTTCTTCTCCCTTTCCCTTGCAATTATTCCTCAGGCTGTGCTCTTGAGCTGTAACCTGGAGATGCAAGCTCACGCCGATTCAGTTCTAGGTCACGGGCACTACAAAATAATAGAGATGTTGTCAAGAGATGGAAGAAACTGTAAGACAGAAATAATAATACTAGTATTTTGTTGTGGGATAGGGAAAGAATCTAGAAATGGATGAAGTTGGCTATTGCCATGAAGAATGGCAAAATGGACCAGTAGGAGTTGAAGTCTTGGCAGTAGTATAGCAGAGCCAAAATAAGCATCATGGCTTTCTTGGTTTATGGTATTGGTGTTTGACTTGGATTGTCATATATGTTGTAGAGCTGGAGGAGGAAGAAGAACAGGGTCAAAAGTTTGGAGCGGCAAAAGGCGAACTACATTTTGTAAGATGCGTACATGTCATATTACTTGATGTCTCAGTAGCAGCAGCATTATTCAGTGATGTTCACTTCCTTTCTCTGAACCGCGTTGTTATTTTCTTGATGTCTTCTGAACATTGACTCTATGCCCCCTTCCCAAAAGCAGGAGAAAACATGGTTGGATTTATAAAGGACAGATAGAAGGCACTGAAGACAAGTATTGGCTGTGACGTGGCGCTATAATGAACCCCTGACCATGGTGAGTACCGGATATCCTTTCTCCATCTAAAAGAGTTCCTTTTTTTTCTTCTAGTAGAACGTAAATAAGAGATTATATACATATTCAGCTTGTATCTGCCCATCGTTTATACAAATCTTCCATCATATAATGACCACTAAACTCCTGGGAACAAAGTATATATTTGTCCGGTCTTTGTTGTTAGTGAGCATACTATTGGTGTATATGTCATGCAGTTATAACTTTATTTTAGATGAAAGATAATTCACTAATATCAGTATTTAGCAAAGACAAGACAAATGGTAGCCGATACAAATGAGATTACTAGTTCACAATGTAGACATCCCCACATACAAACCATAATAACTGTTGCATGGCCAGACAGGCTGCAAAGGACAGATCGACAAGCTAAGAGAACATGGCCGGCTAGAAACTAACATATCAAAATCACACGGGAAGTGCAAATATAAGCACTACAAAGCCAATTATTGAGTGTGAGTGTGTGGCTTCACTTTAGGGTGCTGGCGTTGATTCTGCAGCAAAATGCCTTGCATTAGCTCTAACAACTTCCTCATTTTGTCTTCCTTTAACATAGCCATCCTTTATCTTGTGAATTGCTGCAGCAGCATCTTTGATGCACATTCTCTCTGTCGGTGCTTGCTTGCTGCATGATAGCGCAACCTTCATGACAGAGAATATGGCGTGTTCCATTGTGTTGCTGCCATCCTGCAAACTATTAGCATTGGCTTCTTCAGTGGACAATAGGAATGGATCAGCAATCTGCATTAGCATCCCTGGAAATGCATTCTGGGCATGTTTCTGCAGGGTCAACCCGTCTTTAAACATGTCATGAGTAGGTGCCATGCCTGTAAACAACTCGAGGATGACAGTTCCGAAGCTGTACACATCTCCACATGAAGAAACTTGACCACCTTCGCCATATTCTACATTGCATAGATAAGAATTAGTGATTTTGCATACAAAATTAATGTTGTGCAGTATGTAATTTTAGAGAAATGTTTAGCTACCTGGAGCGACGTATCCAATTGTTCCCCTTATTCCAACTGAGCTCTTTGAATTGATCAGCTGCTCAACTGTTGATTCAGGAAGAATCTTTGCAAGACCGAAATCCCCAACGTGAGCAACTAAATCCTCATTGAGAAGAATGTTGCTTGGCTTCAAGTCACAATGAATTATTGGTGGTTCACAATTGTTGTGCAAATAATCTAGTGCATCAGCAATATCAACCGTGATATTTAGTCTCTGCATCAATGTCAAGCCTTGGAGTAGATGTGTTACATGTACATCCATGTGTAACCACCTATCTAGGCTCCCATTAGGCATGAACTCGAAAACGATGGCTTTGAAGTCGTTTTGATTCAAGTCAGAGCTTGAACAACAAGTTATGACACTAATCAAGTTGCGATGGCGGATCTTACTAAGTGCCTCACACTCAGATTGAAAGCTTTTGAAAGAGCCAGACTGTTGAAGATCAAAAACCTTTACAGCTACTGTGGTCATCATATTTTTGAGCAGCAGACAACACTTATACACCGATCCATATCTTCCTCTGCCAAGCAAATTGTTTACTGCAAAGCCACTTGTTCCTTGGACCAATTCAGCATATGTAACTCTGGGATGACTGTCATCCATCAACTGAAATCCTCTTGTGGTTGTAGACTGAGTTTTTGATTTCATTCTCATTGTCAAGAAAACAAGCATCAAACTCAAAATCAGAATTACTCCAGCAATTGCGGTAACTAGGGTGATAGTCAAATGGCGTTTGCTAAAGCCACATCCCACAGATTTTGTTTTGCATGCGGGCAAACGTAACTCTACTATACCACCACAAAGCCTCAAATTCCCTCCAAATGAAAATCCAGATGCATTGCTGAACACTCCCCGTAATGGAACTTTGCCATCCAGAAGGTTGAAGGACAGGTCTAACTGGTACAAAGATGCCATGTTTTCCAAGCTTTCTGGGATATGACCAGACAAGTTGTTGTGTGCAAGGTATAACTGTTCTAGGCCACCCATTAGCCCTAAATCTTTTGGAATCAAGCCTGAAAGTGTGTTCTTTGTAAGATTTAGCAACATCAGACCTCGCATTTTGTTGATAGACAATGGAATGCTACTATCAAAGGAATTATCATCCAACCTGAGTTCTGTCAAGCTTTGGCAATTGCTGAGTGCACCAGGTAGGGGCCCTGACAAGTTGTTATGTGACAAGTATAGGCGTGCAAGCTTTGTCAAGTCGCCTACTTCAGGTGGAAGAGGACCAAGAAAGAAATTGCTCGACAAATCGAGGGCATCTGCTAGGGATGATATGTTAAAGATGTCTTTGGGCAATGGGCCTGTGAACTTATTGTTTGAAAAGGTTGCTGAAGTTATCTCTGGTAGTCTTCCAAGGCTTGCTGGAAGAGTCCCCTCAAACGTGTTGTTATCTGTGTACAGAATTAGTAGTTGTGTCAAGTTTCCAAGGGAGGGTGGCATGAACCCTGTCAGTAGGTTATTTGTCATGTCCAGGTATTGTAGTGAATTTAACCTTCCGATGGTGTCAGGCAAGGCACCAGTAAATCGGTTAAAACCTAGCTGCAATCGATTTAGCCCAACAAGATTGCCTATGCCAAATGGTATCTCTCCAGAAATTTCATTGCCTCCAACATATAGCACTTGGAGTTGTGCTGATAGGTTGGCAACTGAGCTAGGCAGCACGCCACATAATAGGTTGAATTCTATGCTAAGCCAAAGGAGCCGTGTGCAATTTGTCAACAACATTATGAATTCCCAGTCATGCACGGTAGTTGCAATGAACTGATTTGTTCTGAGATTGAGGTAGGCTGGACAGAGCATTCCAATCTCTCGAGGCAATTTTCCGGTGAAGTTGTTCGAGGAGACATCTAGTGTACGTATCTTAGTTAAGTTAACAAAAGAAGCTGGAAGGTTTCCTGTAAAGTGGTTAGCACCAAGGAGTAGGACCACGAGATTTGGGAGGTGATCCCCAATATCTGGGGGTAGTTTACCGCTCAGATTATTTAGTGCCATGCCCAAGCCTATTAGAGAGGAAAGGTTGAAGAGAGAGGTAGGGATGGTGCCTGAGAGGTGATTATCTGACAGGCCCATCGAGACAAGCCTGCCAAACCTGCCAAGGCCCTCAGGGATGGCACCCTCAAGTTGGTTTCTCGTGAAATAGATTCCTTTCACTGCTGAGAGATTGGTAAGCGATGTCGGGATGATTCCAGTGAAGTTGTTTGCGAACATGTCTATGACCTCGAGACTTGACAAGTCTCCGAGCCAAGCAGGAATTTCTCCAGTCAAGCGATTGGAAGCAATATTCATTCTTCGAAGGCTGGTGCAATTCTTTAATTCAGCATTTACATCACCATGAAGTGAGTTGTTGGACAAACCAAGATATCTTAGGCGAGACAGACGGCCAATTGTTGAAGGTATCTCACCTTGCAAGTTGTTCCATCTGAGGTCTAGAATTCTCAAGAAGGAGAGGTTCCCAATGGAAGGTGAGATCGTGCCACCAAGGCCCTCCGAAGAGAGGTTAAGCACTATGACCCTGTGCTTGTGCTTAAGGCTGCAACTGACGCCTGGCCACAAACAGAAGTCAGTAGTTGTGTTCCATGCAGCTAGGACACCATGCTGATTGCTTACACTTGCCTTGAACGCCAACAAAGAATCTACATCAGTCCTATTGTTGAATGCTCTAACTGCCACTGATTGGAGTACATATGGCAACAGAAGCAACAGAAGAACAGGAAACATCGAAGACGCTGGCAATCAGAGAAATGATGTAAGCTTCAAGTAACTCCATATTCTACACTCAAAGCGAGTGAACATATTATAATCAATTTTATAGCTAACCTCTTCTGCTATTGTTTAATGCATGTTCAACTCTATTATTGTTTGTCTACCTTTTTCATTATTATTTTAGAAATGATGAAATTGCATAGGTAAACAACCTTTAGGGTTAAGGCAACAAAAATCCACAAGTCCAGGGGATTTTTGCTAATACTCACACCCCTTTGACCGAAAGTAGTTTTCCCTAGCGGTTCCCCGTCTCCCTTCCTAGTGGTGCGTGCTGGTGCGGGGTGGTTGCCTCGTCAGGAGGCATGCGCTTTGCAAGGAGACGCGGCACGAGTATGGCTAGGGCGTCCGCGACAGCGCGGATGGCTGTGTGCCGGTGTTTGGCGGAGCGCGCTTGGACAGGGACGCGGCTGTGAGTTTGTCCAGATCTAGAGCGAATGGCTCCTCCGGGCGGTTGTCCATGGGCGGATCCACCCGAGCGTGACGTGCTGCAGGGCTCTGGTGGGGTTTGTTCAGCGGCATGACGCTGCTGTGACGGACTCGTCCGGGGTGCAAGTGGTTTGGGTCTATGGGGCCGGTGATGCTCGAAGCTGGTGGTCGTGCCCCTACCGACGGTGCAGAATGGCAGCAGCGGTCTTCCTTCCCTTGGGTCTAGGACGATGGTGTGGTTGTGAGCCGGGGCTCATGCTCGGGTGGATCTGAACGGGCCCTCAGGGCGAGGCAGAGTTGGCATTCCAGATAGGTGAGGTTGGGTTCAGTTGGGAGGTGTCCGCGGGCAATGAGGTCCCTCTTCCCGTGGGTATGGTGGGCGTTGGTGGTGGTCGGCGCTCCAGTACACTGTCTGGCAGATCGGCGTCAAGGGCCGCGGGCATGGTGTCGTGCAAGCGTGCTTGGCGACAACCGTCGGGTAGTCATGGGGTTGTATCTCCCCCGGTCCACATAGACTGGCTAGAGACGCGGACGTGGGCGCCTCGTACCAATGGAGGGGTCGACCCAGACTTTGTGGCTGATGTCGGGCTAGGAGTGAACGCCTTTCACTCCTACCGTGATGTGGGTGGTTGGTGGTGTCTCGACATGGATGCCGGGGAGGTGTCCTCGGATGACGGTCTGCATGGTTGGCTCTTCGGCGGGCACCATGGCGGTGATATCCTTCCCTCTTGGTTGTGTGGGCGGCGAGAGGTGGAGCAGCGTGTGGCTCGGGCGCGCTTTCTGTCACTGGCAATAGTGCTGCCCCGATCTAGATCTGCAGTTCTGAACTCGTCGGGCTTGTCCTGGAGACCTCGTGGTGACACAGGAAGTTGCCAAGCGAAAGCTCCACCTTTGTCGCCGATGACATTGACGCTCGGGGCCACCCTTTACTTCTTGAAGATGCCGTCATGGTGCTCCTCTGAGTGTTTGGGTACCGGGTGAAAACCGTTGTCTAGTGTGGACTCAGCAACGACGACGCTTGGCGCCGTTCTCCCTCCTGGGGGTGTTGACATGTAGCTTAGGTGTTATAGGGCATAGCATGGTGTTGCACTATGTGCTTTCTTTCCGTAGCAAAGTCGTGTCTGTCCTGCATGATCCGGCTATCATGTGATTTGCGTTGTACGAGGGCTATCTCATCACATTGTATCATTTGGCCGTGCACTTTGTTCGGTTATTGTTTTATACTCCCTTCTGTTTTATTTACTCTGCATATTAGGTTTATCGAAAGTCAAACTTTATACACTTTGATCAAGTTGTAGAAAAATTTGTTATCATATACACCCCCAAATCAATACCACTGGATTCATCTTTGCATATATTTTCACATAGTATAGATTTGTTATGGTACTTCAATCAAAACTAATATGCGGAGTAAATAAAAACGGAGGGAGTACATCAAACGAGGTGAAAGCCTAATTTTGAGAAGTAGTTTTCCCTACACAAATGCCAAAGCACAACTTGATGAGATATGAATCACATACCTTCTTTATATTTCCTGCTGGTGGTTTCTTTGTATCCAGTGTGGCATGGCTTTGCGCCTTTGCCGGTTAAAGATGACACTGCCAGTTGGCGACTCCTCTAGAGCTCGGTGTCGAGCGGAGCAAGCAGCAGGAGGAGCAGCCACTGCTGTACCTGCTAATTTTGTTCTTCAGGGGGAGCAGATTAGATGGATACACAACAAAACAGAAGCAGGCTATGAGGATTTTATAAGGATGAAATGTGTGGTGGGCCCCAGTAAAAAAGAAAAGAAAAGGAAATGTGCGGTGGAGAAAAATCAACTTCTCTTCAGTTGGACTGTTACTTCACAGCGCTTTGTTTTCCCTCTCAAATCAAAGACTAGCTGATTTATTGAGAATTTTGTCAAGCTGTAAATTCATTTGAATAAACCGAGTTCTACCCATATGTGACTGGTTTGATTTATATTAGTATAAGAAGGCGGTGAAATAGTGTGAAAAGAGCACCACGACGAGTTTCGAGTGCAGCGTTTGGGTGCCCAGGCTCATCTCCACCCGGTCAAAAAAAATCACAAAAAATTCAAAAAATTCTATTTTTTTCTTTCCTGTGGTAGAAAATTTATTGCGTGAGATCCACTTCAATTTTAAGATCATTTGGACATCTGAGTAGCTCTAAAAAAGACAAATCATGTCAGAATAGTGCATGAACAGTAAACTTTTTACAGACCCCAAATTTGTTTTTTTCCAAGAGCTGCTCAGATGTCCAAATGATTTGAAAATTGAAGCGGGCCTCACGCATCAAATTATCTACCATGCAAAAAAGGATTTTTTTTCTTGAATTTTTCTACTATTTGTTTTGATTTTTTCTTCAGCGTGGATGCAGATGAGCCTGGGCTCGGAAGTGGATTATCGACGCACGAGTTGATCTCTCTCTCCCTCCCCTCTCCCCCTCTCTCTCTCTCTCTCTCTCTCTCTCTCTCCTAATTCCTCCTTTTAGAACAACACCTAGTTGTACGCGCTATTTATCCTTTCCGTGCGATCTAAAATATTTGTTTGTTTTTATAGCCTAGCCTTTTACTTCAATGGGGTCTATTTTCTTTAAAATTCTTAACATGAGTTGTAACTTATTTCTTTTTGTTTGAATTACAGATTGCACTTATGTATCCTTGATAATTTGTTTTCCTGTTCATAAAATCTGTCAGACTCCGGGTTGATGGTAGATGGCAGAACATGTTTTTATTTTTTTGTAATTGTGCATATGTTACAAGATCCAAAATAATGGTATGTACAAATTAGTACAAGATTGCACATCCCTTCACCCGAAAGGTGAAAGAGCAACATGATGAGATATGAATAACATACCTTCTTTATATATCCTGGTGGTGGCTTCTTTGCAGTGTGGCACGGGGCTTGCTGGTTAAAGAAGGCACTGCGAGCCTGTGAGTGGCCAACTCGTCCGAGACTCCTCGTCGTCAAGCGGAGCAAGCAGCATGAGGAAGCGGATTTTTTGTGTTTATTACTGTTCTTTAAATGAAGCAGCTGTTTCTGCGCTAGATTTGGATGGTACGCAGCAAAGCATAAGCAGTCTATGAGATTATAAGGACGAAATGTGTGGTGGGCCCCAGCAAAAAGAAGAAGAAATCTGTAGTGGAGAAGAACCAACTTCTCTTCAATTGGACAACTAGTTACAGCGTTTTGTTTTCTAAGATCGAAAAGTAGCAGATTTAATGAGATTTTTCGTCAAGCTGTAAATTTGCATTTATATTTTGTTTGGCTAAACCGAGTTGTTGTAGGCATATGCGACTGATTTGCTTTATTCGTAAAAGGCGGTGAAATGGAGTGAAAAGACGTGTTTATTATAAATACGCCAAAAACACACTGTTTACTCCGAGAAACACATTAAACTCATGCCGGTAGCCTGGCAGTACATAGAAAGTTCATAATGCAAAAACTACACCAGTCATTGCATAAAAATAGTAAACAGAAGTTCAATCTTCAAACTTTTGTAGTTTGCCAATATAAAAATAAAAAATCCACTCTATTAAACCTGCAACAGTTCACTGTAACAAAAACAAAAAGCATTAGAGAAACACACATTAGCTAAAAACATTAGTTTATTGCTAAAAACTACTTGGTGTCAAAAATGATCTTACATTTTGGGACGGGGGGAGTAGAACAGATCATTGTATAATTTTTCTTTTCAGAATGAAAACAATCTTGGAGCTCCAGCAGTTCTCCATATAAAAACAGAAGTTCACTATGCTAAAAGTATACTCTTCAAACTTATATAAAAGTCAGGTTTCCACTCTGCTCAAACTGCTTTGGTGTCCGCCTGAATTCGAAGCCACCATCTTGGCCATAAAACCCACAATAAAGTTTGTGGCTGTCTAATTGATGCAGTCAGTGAATGCTCTCGATTATTCTATTCCTGATAGAAGGGTCATGGCGTCCCGGAAGCATTCCATCCAGCAGCGGCGTCTCCTTCAACCATGCGAGGACAAAACTGATGTTAGCTACATTCGAGCGTTCACCGCACAGAGGCGATTTCAAACAGTACCTATATGGTAATAAATCCAAAGAAAACATCATGGCAGTTATCAATCTGACTTTATTGATATTATGGACTGTAGCCGGACATAGTGAGGCATCATCATGATGCAGAGGCCGGGGGCATATGCCTCCATTTTCAAAAAAAAAAAAACCGGACATAGTGATAGAAAATACAACAAACGTCATGGCCGTGTACCGCTCAAGATCACCATTTCTCTTTTTGATAGAAATTGTCTGGCCAGAAGTTCACTTGGTAGCGCCGGACGGTAAAGTCCTTCAGTGCCAGCGGTACACATACTCTGTTTTTTCGGAGTGCAAATCTACAGGCACTATCATATGAGTCGATCTGAACCTAAGACACCGTCAACCCCGAGCCGGAAGGCCTGGCCGTGTGGTACACGTACGTCAAGCCGATGTGTTCCCTCGTCGGGCAGCCATCTATAGACGGCGAGCTTCAACAGCCATGAAGATCACCTCCATACGGGAGGTATAGGTGGAAGGAACTGCTTTACCACCTGCTGCCGTGCACGACCTTGACAATAACATTGACCTTGCCAGTCAAGAAGAGCCACTTAATTACGAGGTCGTTGCCTACTTGTTCACTAGTTAGTGGTACGTAGCTTGCTTTGGCCCTCGACATCGTCATGGCTAATAGCATGCGTGGTCGTCAACATCATGGATAACAGCACGCATCTGTAGTGGCACCTTTTTGACTTGTTCGCGACTTCAGTGAAATCTTGATAGTGGATTATATCTAGAAACAAAATTAAGCTAATGGATGCGAAAAATTCAACTAGTAGCACCTTTTTGACTTGTTGACAACTTATGTGAGTGCAATGTGGACTATATCTGAAAACAAAATTAAACTCAGGGGTGTGAACTGATTGGGCTATGTTGCCACTATGGCTTCAATGCCGCCTCAGTTCAGAAAATGAAGAATCGCGGCGATCTTAAATACTCCAGTACTTTGTAGCCTTGAACTTTTTGGACCATGAGAGGCTCAGCACTGCCCTCTGCTGTGCTTGTAGCAGAGGGTAGTGCTGAGCCTCTCATGGTCCAAAAAACACCATTCATTCATGTTAGTTGTTACCACAAGCATTGAGGTCATGTTTATTACTTTATCAATCCCGCTCCACTTTTGTCTAGTTGGATGTGCCGTCTAAAACAATATCAATCTTTTAAAGTAATGGCATTATCATCCTCCAGTCCAAATATTGAGACAAATGATATGCTTTTGTGTGTGTGCGTGCCAAGAGCATATCCCTTGAGCACATCGAGATACTGGTGGACCATGCATCGATCATTCTTGATTCTAACTCTCCAGTATCCTCCACCGCATGCCACCCATTCAAATTCAAATTGGGATGATTACAGCAGGAAGGCTTTGCAGACATCATTAAGAATGTTTGGAAAAGGCCCACCGGTGGTCGAATGCCAATACAGATATGGAATTTTATTATCCATGTCACAAGGCGATTCTTTACTGGATGGAAAAAACACATCACCGACATATACAAAAAAGAAAAGCAAAGCCTGGCCACTATTAATGATGACCTCAACAAATGGCAGAGACTCGCACACTGCCTGAACATGAGATTGATATGAAAATTCAATTCAATGAGCCGATAGCACACCTCTTGCGAGAAGAGAAAAGTGGTTACCAAAGATCCAAAGCCCGGTTTATCTTGGAGGGAGAAATTAAACAACCCACAATATTTCTACATGGTCGCCAATGAGCGACATAGATAAAAGTGTATTTTTAGTCTCCAACGAGATGAGGGACAGATCGAAGGACAATAAGAGCTGAAATATTATATAAACAGATACTACAAGTCTATGTTCGGGGCTCCGGATGAGGGTAGTGTGCCGCCCCGGCGCAGCCACCGATTCCTGACCGTTATGCGTGGCGGGATCTAGATTGTCCCCATGCATAGATCAACACTTGGAGGTTCTTTGCTAATGGGCTCGTGGTAAAGAAGGAATTCATTGTTGGTATGAGGAGTCTATCATTCCTATTAAGACAGGTTACAGGTAGCTTAACCCTCGACGAGGCCCAAATGGATAATATCCCATAACTCACGGGAGAACAAAATTATATCATCACAATACCTTTCAAGGAAGAGGAAGTGAGAGCTGCGGTGTTCCAAATGGAACACAACAAAGCTTCGGGCCCCAATGGCTTCCCCGCAGAGTTCTATCGGAACTTCTAGGATGTCATCAAGTTTGACCTTATTGATTTGTTGAATTTCTTCATGCCGACCAACTTGACCTATCAAGGCTTAATTTTGGTGAAATAGTTTTGTTTCCAAAGACTATGAAGGCTGAATGGATTCAGTAGTCTTTGTCTAGAGTTGTATAGTCGTGATGTTTCAGTTAGGCACGTGCTAACTCTAGACCAGAGCATTTATGAGACTTGCTACTATGAGACAAGAACGACATCAACACTGCGGTGTGCAAGCCCTCTAGATCCATTGCTAGTGATAGATGTGTGCCTCTCTAAGAGTTGGCAGAATTTCTCTATTCATATCTCATGTACGTAATTACAATGCGGCAAATGCACTATGGCAAGGCATGTGACCGAACAAAGCACTGCAACCAACTGATAGACAAGAATCGTTTACCTTATTTTAATGCTAGAGAGCAAAAGACATATGGGTTACACTGGGATTGACATTCTTGAACGAATAAGTTGGTGTATGCTTTTGAGGGGAGGGGGCTTATGTCTTATTCTCATCGACCCCACCAAGATCCATATTAAATGTTGAAGATAATTCACAGAGATATCAAAGATAACTTGATCCCATATTAGATATAATATAATATAACAAACGGTCCACAAATTTGGTTGGTTTTCCATCTTTCCAAAGTCCCCAAGTACGAACCGATAGAATCACCAACTCAAGTTACAATATTTTATTGGATTGATGAAATTTTATGATCTCACAGAAAGGTATTGAAGCTATAGATGTCCAATTTTCCAACAAAAAAACACCTCCCACCACATATTCAGGTGACATGTAACTGCTATTTTAATCATTTCAACAGAGCATGCTATCGCCGGCCAGTATTAATATACATACGATAAGCTTCTCCTCTTCATGAATGCAATGGCCAAGAATTCTAACTAGACTCCCATGCTACAATTTGGCAATTAAATTTACTTCATTGCTAAGCTCCTCGATACCTTGTTCCAGAATCATCACTAAACATTTTGATAATCATTTCATCTCCATTTTCAAGTATACCATTGTAGGCCTTGCCAAAACCTCCTTTTGATGCAGATTGGAATAGGAGAAAATTGCCCCTTGCATTGACTAATAAAATTATTTTGTGGCATGTAACACCAACACTAATAAAACCATTAAATGGCAATGATAGGGGCGGGGGCTCTTGCCCCCCCCCCCCCACACACACACATAACTTCATACTATTTTCTCAGTACTTGTGTATGCTAACGTAACTCTAATTTAATAACCAATTTAGTCATGTTTTTCTGAGTTTTGCACACACTTTATTTCCTTCCATAGGGCCTCGGAAGCAATAGGACTAGCCATTCTCGCAAGTTCCTAGAGTGGCAGAGGATTATTTGCAACCCTGCTAGTCACAATATAAGCATCAGTTTGCAATCTCTGACACACTTTCACACCGCATACAAACACGTAGTTGCTTCACTTCATGTTAAAGCACTATTTGCAAAGACGCGCCCTCGACGTGAATGCTTGCTAATATCCACCAAGCAGGCGACGCATGCTGCGGTGCACAACTTTGAGAGAGGGTTTGTAGCACGCAGCGGCCAGTATACACACTAAGTCACGCATTTATGGTGTTTGTAGCATGCATGATTTTTTGAGAGATTGCATGCATGCTCCATCCACTTCACCATGATAGTTACACTCTCTCATGCTTTTTAATTTGACTTTCAATTGAACTGAAAGTTTAATTTATTTTTTATTTGCATATTTATGTTCCTTGCTATGGAAACCTTTAGAAAGAACACTCTTGAATACATTTTGACATGTTGTAAAATTTCACCAAGTTCGAAATATTAAAACTTGATAATAAAGAAGGATAGTGAAAAATTTACAATATTAAGTTTCTGCCAAGTTTTACCAAGTTCGAGCCTATTGTTTTGTACATCTTAAATTTCCTAAGGAATGATTGCAAGGCTTGTAGCGATATCCATGGCTCCGGAGCCACACACCGTCGACATTATCAAGGC
The DNA here is from genome assembly GCF_018294505.1 of Triticum aestivum. Classification (NCBI taxonomy): domain Eukaryota; kingdom Viridiplantae; phylum Streptophyta; class Magnoliopsida; order Poales; family Poaceae; genus Triticum; species Triticum aestivum. Next base: position 703,279,378 of record NC_057810.1, on the reverse strand, counting down.
AAATCATCGAATCCACCACCCTCGAACCGCCCTCTGTGTCCCTAGATACATGTCTACCCCATGACATGACCACCGCTCAAGAAGAGAACTTCCACACCACCTATAAATGTTGGATCCGCTACGCCAAACAATCAATATAAGAGGACTCCCACAAACCCCTAGAATACTCCATCGGGGCGCAGTCTATATGGAGCCCGAACTGGAGAACACTTATTCCAAATGTTCGCACCACGTGCATTAAAGTTATCGTGAAAACACTTTACCTAACCCTAAGCGCATCTCTAACCCTTGCCTAAAAAAACTTTAACTCTTCAAAAAATTCCCTTTTATGGAGCTCTAACCCAGCTAACACTAACCCAGCTAACACTTCCACTATACATATGGATTGTTATGTATAATTAAGTAGTATGTGGCAATCTATTTTTGATTTTAGTGCACATTTTTAGTTTTAGGGAGTTAATTTTTGGGGAAGTGTTAGCTCCACAATCTTTACTCCTCGTTAAGGTTTAGCAAAATAATTGCTAGTCGCTTAGCCCCCCCCCCCCCCAGTCGACAATACCAATCCTTTTAGCCGGCCCAAAACTATCGCGATGTAGGCGAGACCTAAGAGGAATTGGAATGGATGAATAATAGCTCTCACGGTTGACACCCACGAGCATCAACTAGGGTTCTATTCCATTTCCTCGCTTTCAAAGTGGACTCTGAGAGGTGGACCGAGTTGCTCGGTAGCAGCTAAAGGGGGGGTATGGGCTGGAGAGATAACTGACCGCGAGCAACCATGCGCTCAGGCCTAGCTTATTATTGACCTCGCCAACTTTTCTAAGTTTATAACTCCTGTGAATTTCCTAAAAAAATATCCCGTGCATGTTGTTGTAGTGTTGTAGAGAACTCATTATAATGTTGTTGTATGTTATGGAAAATAGTAATATGGTTGTCAATCTTACCCCTGAGTTGGATTTCTTTAGGAGAAGACTTACCCCTAATTTTGTAGAATAATCGAATTTTATGAAGTTGAAGTGTGTTGGTTTCTTGTCTTCCCACAGACACGATGTTATCTCCTGGAAATTTGGGCCTAACAAAAGATTTACCACCAAATCCGTGTATGAACTGCTAGAAAATCCTTTTGCTGGTTGTGAGTATAGGCGGAGCTGGAAAGCTGGGTTACCTTTAAAATTACAAATCTTTCTTGGGAAAATATTACAGTTCTAATTAGGCATGAGGTGAAGAGAAGGAATTGGCCTGATAACCCTAAGTATTCATTCTGTGGTGAGAGAGAAACCTCTCAACACCTATTCTTTTTTTTCCCAGTTGCTAGGGTGGCCTGGCATACTGTGGGCTTGATCTTTGGGACCGATCTATGACCAAATAATATCTGACAATTTTCGCCTTGTGATATACTCCCTCCGTTCCAAAATAAGTGACTCAACTTTGTACTAACATTGTACTAAAGTTAGTGCAAAGTCGAGTCACTTAATTTGGGACGGAGGGAGTACTTTCTTTCCTAATGGGAATTTTTTTTACAATGTTAGAGCATTTGGAATTGCTGCACCAGAGCAACCTTCGAGTTCAAGTTGCCTCAGTTACCATTTGTAAGTGCATTTGCTTCGTGTGCTTCTCTATGTCCTTGGAAAGTTTACAGAAGGCTAGTGACTTGGACTATTGGGGTATGAAACTACTCTTCTCAGGAGCAATGCTACAAATACGATGAAGATTTGTGCGGCGATCTTGGAAGGAAGTGCTAACCATGGATAGCTGGGTGTCGGACGTTGCCCATGCTGCTACTTTTGCACGTGGTTCTTCCAGAAGGCTTCACTTACACTAGACGTGTGTTCTAGTTATGTTTTGTTGTAACTTGAACATGTTGGTTCTGGCTGTGGTAGCATAGTTTTTGTCGTGATATCATGTTTTTGTCCCATGATGTGTGTCTATTGTGAGCACACATAATGGGTTTCTTGATAGTGCTTTGAGCTCACTTTTCCCCTTTCCCGCTCCCTGAATCTTCTTATTGGTTACAAACAAGTTGTATTTCCATTATGTGTTATATTGGAAAGCAATTTATGCCCGATTCAAAAAGAAAATGTGTTGGTCAAGTGGCTGGCTCTGCCTACCTCCCTTCATCCTTCGAAGAGTGTACTTCCAACTTTGTTGGAGGCTCGAACTATCTTAAAGTTTGACCGAGTTTGTGCAAAAATATATCAATTTTTGTGATACCAAATAGGTATATGATAAAAAAATAATATTTTTATCACAATCTAATGCTACTAATTTTATGGCATAAATGTTGGGTTAAACATAAAAGTTTGACTTTTCAACAAAGTTGGAATTCCACTCTTTCAAAGACGGAGGAAGTCTGTGCATACGCATACGTACCTGCCGTCAGATTTTGAGAGGGTGATTATTTTGAGCTGGTGCATGCGCTGACTAGTGCTTACGATGGCAACACTTAGTCAGATTGGAATTATGCATGGACGACGGTGAGTGGTTGAGTGCTGACTGTTGTGCTCGATCGACGTGTAGCCGGAGCCGTTACTAAGCAGCACAAAACACGACTACTGTTCCGTTTCTTCCTCTCAAAGCGGTGCGCGCCCTATGCCTCACTTATAGCAAGGTGAAAGGCAGCATCGCTTACAGGGAGCCGATGCTGGGATGGCCAGTCAGAATGTGAGTTCGCCACGTTGGTGTCAGCCAACGTTGCAAATATAGTTTTTTTTTGTTTTATTCAGATTTTAAAAGAATATATTTTACAAAAACTTAAATTCATTTCTAAAAAGTAAAACCATGAATTTGAAAAGGTTACATATTAAAAAAAGTTAGGCCTTTTTAAAAAAGCGTGTATAGCTTTAAAAAGATGTCCTTGACAATGAATAATGTTCCTGTGTTTCAAAAGGTTGCATGTAGTTTTTTCAGAAAATTGTGCATACAATGTAAAAAATATGTTTGCATAATATAAAAAAAGTATTGTACCATTAAAAAAGTTATGTAACATTTTAAAACAATAGTCTCTTGTTTAAAATATATTAAAATAGAAAATATTCAATGTTTATTTAAAAATATGTTGAACAGGTATTCAAAAAAGTGTTCAAAAACATGTATTAAAAGAAAAATGCGCATTCTGTATTTGAAAACCGTTCAATGTGCATTGAAAAAATATTTCATGTTGACATCATGAAAACTTAAATTTATATTTAAAAAATAAAACCATGAATTTGGAAAATATTAACACGGTATAAAAATTGTTGGCGCAACTAAAAAATAGTGATAGCTTTAAAGTAAACTGTCGTGACAATGAAACATGCTCCTGTGTTCCAAAAAATAGTATGGGAAACTTTTGTAAAATGTGCACACAATTTTAAAATAAATGTCTGTGCAATAAAAAATGTTTTATACCATTAAACTAAATATATGTAATGTTTTAAAAAAATTCTCGCATTTAAAAGAAATAATGAAGACATTTACAAAAATGTTTATACAACATAAAGAAATGTTCAAGTAGGGGTAAAAATGTTTATTATCATAAAAAAATGTTCAACATGTATTTGAAAAAATACCAACCATGTATTCAAAAGTGTGTTCAAAACATGTATTAAAATAATATATAAATTGTGTATTTGAAAAATGCTCAATGTGCATCAGAAAATTTTGATAAAATGTGGACCATGTATTAAGATTTGTGTTCAAAACACGTATTAAAAGAAAATGCACATTGTGTATTTGAAACATGTTCAAGGTGTATCAAAACAATGTTTTATGTGTACTCTAAAATGTATAATGTGTACTGAAAACATAGACGCGTGTTGAACAAAATGGAAACAGATGAAAATTGATAAAGGAAAAAAGAAAAGAAAATGAAAAACATAAAATAATACCAAATAAAAAGGAAAACCAAGGAATAATAATGCAAAATAGTGAGACCCAAGAAGGAAACAAAGAAAAAAATAAAAAAGAGAGAAAAGAAACAAAGAAAAACAAAGAAGGAAGAAAGGAAGAAAATTTAAAAAACTAGTGATAGACGAGAAACAAACAAAGAAAAATAAAGAAAAAAGAGTAAAAACGTGTAAGAAACAAAGAGACCTGGGAAAAACAGATAAATCCACAAATAAATAAATAAATAATATATAAATTGCCAGGACCAAACCAGTAAGTCGATCGAGCGGCAGCAATCCAGCTACCTGCACCCATATGCCCGCGATTCAGACAACACGAATGCTATACTCCTTATAAGCGAGATATAGTATTCGTGCTCAAAGTAGCCTCCCAAACAGTTAATCAGCTGGGCTCAGATAATGGCCCGCAAGCAACTCTGGGCTCAGTCCACCGTATTGTTTGTTTTGCTAGCTTGTTTAATTTTATATAATACTAGCAAAAATAGTTGTCGTTTCCCTGCGGCAGCTAGGGTTTGTTCCTCTCGGGGCGATTCCGATCGCCGCCGTTGAGATTTTGCCTTCCCTACCCCCGTACTCCTCTCTGGCCCTCCTCTGACGATCGAGAGTTGCTAGTCTCCTCGGTCCTTGGTGGGGCGGGGGAGTGGGAGGTGCCTAGGGTTCCTGCAGAGGCCCGGTTTCATTGTTGATCGGGTTAGGGTTCGAGGTGTAATGGCGTCAGACGGAGCATCGAGGCCGCGGTCAGGACCTACAGATCCGGATGATGTGACGGCACTGATGAAGGAACTAGGTCTTCGTGAGGAGGATCTAGATGACGTGGTGTTTGATGAAAAAGAAGCACCGGCAGAGGCGGCATGGTGGATTGCTCTCGCTAGGGTTCACTCGCCAAAGACCTATAGCCAATATTGGTTTTTCAAAAACATGAGGGCCGCCTGGGATCTTACTCAGGAGGTGCAGTTCAAGCCTTTGGAAGATAATCTATACACGGTGCAGTTCTCTTGCTTGGGGGATTGGGAGAGAGTCACACATGATGGTCCATGGCACTTTCGAGGGGACGCTGTTATTATCAAACCATATGATGGATTGGCTAAACCATCAACGGTTTTGCTGGATACAATTGAGATTTGGTTGCAGATCCATGATGTACCACCCTTATACACTCATCTTGTGCCATCTTTAGCAGCAAAAGTCGGAGAAGTCCTATATGCCGAGCCGCAGTCACAAGATTTCACGGGCAATTTCCATCGTGTATGGATCAGGATTAATGTGAACAAGCCGCTGAAGAATGTTGTGTCGATGATAAGGGATGGGAAGCGCCAAATATATAGGCTAAAATATGAGAAACTTCCAGACTGGTGTGCGGTTTGTGGTATGTTTGGACATCAGTTTAAAGAACATGGCACTGGAATCCATCCTCCGTCATCATTGGTTTTCAAAGATTTGCGTGCTTCTTGGGTTCTCAGAACCGGACAGGGGCCGGGAGGTGGTCGAGGCCGTAGAGGCGGCCGGAGAGGAGGCCGTGCTGGTCGTGCAACCGAGCGCCGCCATGATCATGACAAGGGCGATGACGGGAAAGAGGGTTTTGGCAGTGCGTCAGATACGATTATGGATGATGCAAATAGTAACAGGAAGAGGGCGCCGGCCCAAACGCAACATGTGATTCAGCCAGGGAGTAATGCAACGAGCGACACAAGCCAGGGAGTGATGCTCTTCCTTCCAGCTCCCTCAACGGTTCCAACTAGTCCGAGCAGTAAACAGGACCAAAAGAGGACCAAGATGAGTACAGATGCAGGGGAGGATGATTTGGAAAACAGTGCCGGTCTTGGCAGGATCGTCTCTTCATTGGCGGGCTCCTTCGAGGGGCGCCGCCGAGCCCAATGAATATTTTCTGTTGGAACTGTCGCGGTGCGGGCAAAGCCGCGACAGTTCGAGAGCTTCGCGATTTCGCGAGGCTTTTTGCCCCTACCCTCTTATGCATTGTTGAAACGCAGTTGGAAAGTGGTAGGGTAGAAGCATTAGCTGGTACGTTCGGTTTTGATAGCGCTTATGCTGTAAGCAGTAGAGGAAGAAGTGGAGGAATAGGTTTGTTTTGGAACAATTTAATAAATGTTGAAATCCTTGGTTATTCTGATTATCATCTTGATGTATCCGTCGAGGAACCAGGCAAAGAGAAGTGGAGGATGACATGTGTATACGGAGAGGCGCAGACACACTTGAGGCATCAAACCTGGACAACTTTGAAAAACGTCAGTACTTTGAGCACCCTTCCTTGGCTCTGTTTGGGTGATTTCAACGAAGTATTACGTCCAGATGAACATCATGGGATTGGACAACGGAGTAATGCTCAAATCCAGGCTTTTCGCGATGCCGTAGATGTTTGCATGCTGCTTGATTTAGGCTATAAAGGAATTTTTGGACCTTCGAGAAGAAAGTAACGGGAGGAACCTACACACGATGTAGACTTGACCGAGCTCTTGTGAATTCTGATTGGCTGTCAATGTTTCCCTTGGCATCGGTAACACACTTGACGGGAGTCACTTCGGATCACTCTCCTTTGCAGCTAAATCTGGATCCTGGGATCAACGATCGCGTCAATCGTCCTTTTAGATATGAAACAATGTGGGAGAGACATGACAGTTTTCGAGATGTAATAAATCAGGGATGGGGTGCAAGCCCGCCATGTGCGACAGTAGATGAGCTGCGTCAGAAGCTTCAGAACCTTTCAAGCGACCTGGGAAGGTGGAGCCGTGATACGTTCGGAAGTGTGAGAAAGGAGATAAAATCGTTGAAGAAATCCTTGGATGAACTAAAGAACGATCCCTTGAGGACATGCCCTACACATGCAGAGCTTAAGATCAACGAGAGGTTGATAGAGATGTATCATAGAGAAGAAAACATGTGGCGTCAGAGAGCAAGAGTTGAGTGGCTTTCAGCGGGAGAAAAAAACACAAAAAAAATTCATCTGCGAGCCAGTCTCAGGAGGAAGAAAAATATGATCAAGGCCCTTCAGAATTCGTTGGGAGTGGAGATATCCGACCCTGGAGAGCTAAAGACTTTGGCTTATGAATTTTATCACTCCTTATATCTCTCCGAGGGGGTGCAAAACATGGACGCTGTTTTAAATCATGTGCCACGCAAGGTGACAGCAGCTATGAACATGGAACTATGTGCTCCATATACTAAGGAGGAAGTCAAGATTGCTCTCTTCCAAATGTTCCCAACCAAAGCTCCGGGGCCTGACGGATTTCCTGCCCATTTCTATCAGAGGCATTGGGACGTTTGTGGTGATGAGGTAACAAGCATAGTGCTGAGATTTGTAAGCGGTGAGGAGAGCCCAGAAGCCATCAATGACACCGTGCTTGTGTTAATCCCAAAGGTAACTACCCCTACAGTGCTTGCTCAATTTCGTCCTATAAGCCTATGCAATGTTTTGTATAAAATAGCCTCAAAGGTGATAGCCAATCGATTAAAAGTGATATTACCTGACATAATTTCGGAGGAGCAATCTGCTTTTGTCCTCGGAAGGCTCATCACTGATAACATCATTTGCGCATATGAATGTTTGCACTTCATGAAGAGGTCCAGATCAAAGTCCAACAGCTTCTGTGCTCTGAAACTGGATATGATGAAGGCGTATGACAGATTAGAGTGGGACTATTTGCGAGGGATCATGACAAAATTGGGTTTTGACGGCCACTGGATAGATATTGTCATGCGCATGATTTCTTCAGTCTCATTTTCCGTGTGTTTCAATGGAGAAAGGCTAGAATCGTTCAAGCCTACACGAGGTATCCGGCAGGGAGACCCGATTTCCCCCTACTTGTTCTTGATCGCAGCAGAGGGCCTCTCGTGCCTCCTTAATTCAAGTTCTCAGTCGTCTCCGACAGGTATTCAGGTGGCTCCTACGGCTCCTACCGTTAACCATCTCCTGTTTGCAGATGATAGCCTGTTGCTATTCAAAGCCAGTGGGGAAGGATCAGTTCAGGTGTCAAACCTACTTGATATTTACTGTAACGCTTCGGGACAGAGGATCAACAATGATAAATCTTTGATTTTCTTCAGTAAGGGTTGCCCGGCACAGTTGAGAGAGACTATAAAGAACAATTTGCAGGTCCAGAATGAATCATTGAGTGAGCGCTACCTGGGTATGCCAACAGATGTTGGTCACTCGAAGAATGGTACGTTCAAATATCTGCGAGACCGTGTCTGGGAAAAGATTAAAGGTTGGATGGAGAAATTGTTGTCTGCGGCTGGCAAGGAAATTTTGATAAAATCGGTTGCACAAGCGATCCCAGTCTACTCGATGGCATGCTTCCGTCTGCCAAGAGGTCTTTGTGATAGCATCACATTAATCATTCGTCAGTTCTGGTGGGGCTCAAAACAGGGGAAGAGGAAGCCGAGTTGGGTAGCATGGGATACCATGACTCTGCCGAAACATTTAGGAGGTTTGGGGTTTCGTGACTTGGAAATCTTCAATCTTGCATTACTAGCAAGGCAGGCATGGCGTACGCTCACAGACAGTACATCTCTTAGCGCCCGGATTCTAAAGGCAGTATATTTCCCTGACTGCTCTTTACTTCAGGCTGAGCTGGGAGCCCACCCATCACAGATATGGAGGGCGATATTGGACGGGCGTGACATCTTGGCACAAGGTTTGGTGCGCAGAATAGGAGATGGTGCATCCACTAATATTTGGCAACACAACTGGATACCGCGAGACAATTACAAGCGCCCTATAACAGCTCTCATCCAAAATCCACCGGACCAAGTATCACAACTTATTGATGCTACATCGGCAAGCTGGAATGAGGGCCTGGTCCGAACGATTTTTACTACATTTGATGCCGAGGCAATCCTCAAGATCCCTTTGTGCACGCGTCGTGTTGACGATTTTTGGGCGTGGCATCATGACCCTAGGGGGAGATTCAGTGTTTGGTCTGCCTATCACATGAGTCCAGTGAGACCAACAACTGGTCCATGATTTGGCATATCCAAGTACCCTCGAAACTCAGGATGTTTCTATGGCGATTGGCCCGTCAATATATGCCAACTGGGACTGTTTTGCAACACCGTCATATGTCAACCGAAAACACTTGCTTACTCTGTGGAGCAGTGGACACATGAAAGCATGCACTGATTACATGCCCTATGTCTGCGAGTATATGGGCGCTGGCGCCGGAGGATTTGGTGCAACACATGGTAGAACGAGGAGAGGAGAACCCAAAGGATTGGCTCTTTGCTATACATGAAATATTAATCAAAGAGCAGTTTGATCGTTTGGTGGTGTCTCTTTGGGCAATATGGGGAGCTAGGAGGAAGTCCATTCATGAGAATATCTTCCAATCCCCTCACTCAGTCGTCAGCTTCATATCTAGCTACTTAGGGGAGCTGCAGGTGATCAATGCCAAAACCCCGGCGGGGACGACGCAGAGACGCGTCAACCCAAGGGGGTGGCTGGCCTCGTCGGCGGGGAATGCCAAGATTAACGTTGATGCGGCTGTATCGAGGCGAGGGTTCGGCTCCATTGGAGTGATTTGTAGAAATCATGAAGGCATGTTCATCGGCGCGTCAACTTGTGGCTTCAGCAACATTGTAGACCCACCGACTCTAGAAGCTCTAGCCATAAGAGAAGCTTTGACACTGGCGGATGATCTATATTTGAGGCGGGTTGAGGTTGCATCGGATTGCAAAGTGGTCGTGGAAGACTTGCAGAAGGACAATCTTGCGAGCTACGGTGCAATTGTACATGAAATAATAGCTCACTCTTCGGTTTTTGAGTTCTGTAATTTTAAACATGAGTCTAGGAGCTCCAATTATGAAGCTCACAACTTAGCGAGGCATGCATTATCTCTTGGTGGTGGTCGCCATGTCTGGTTAGGCCACCCCGGGAACCTATCTTTCGTCCCTGTAAACATTGTGACGACTTAATAAAGCCTCGTGACGTTGCCTAAAAAAATATAATACTAGCAAAAGAACCTGTGCGTTGCAACGGGAAACAAAATAACATATACTCTTAACCCGATAATCATAACTCAAGATCCTAATAGTCCACGTCATTCATTTTCACATGGCATCGATTAACCAAAAAGTCAGGGATTTTCTAGATCCCAATAATCATAACTCAAGATCCCAATAACTATAGATTGATTAACCAAAAAGTCAGGGATTTTCTAGTAACATGAAAAAATGATTCGGCTGACTTAAATATCGACACGAGTTGATTACCTAAAACGTGAGGGGATTTATGAGAAAATACAAAAATCAGTTTGGTTGTGACTTAAAACATGTGCCGCGAGTTAATTTATAGAAAATAAAGGGTTTTTTTGTAAAATGACGGGACGGTGAGTGGGCAGAATCAAGCGCAAACTAATTGAGGAGCACTCGTTCGGGAGCCTACCAAGGGTCACGTGGGGTCGTCTAAGAGCGCGCAACTTGGCGCTCTCTCAGCCACCGCCACGTGTCGTGCTCTGGACGCTCCCTCTGGATTTTTTCTAATTTTTTTATTTTTCTGCATGCGTTTTTTGCGTTTTAGATGTTTTTTTTCTTTTTTTGGCTTTTTTTTATTTTCTGCTGGTCTTTCTTAGCTTTTGGAAAAAAATAATTAAAAAATATTTTTTTGCGCAAAAATTGCATTTTCCTTTTATTTTCTTTTGCAAGAAGCACGGTTTTGCTTTTGCGAGAGGCACGGATTTGCTTCCGCGAGAGGCACAGTTGTGCCTCTTGAAAGTGAAAAAACGCATTTTTTTTCTTTCGCGAAACTCAAGGTTTTTACGCCCGGTTTTTTCTTGAAAAAAGTTCGTAAACCTATTAACATGGGATCTAGTTTTGAAGGTCTCGACGCAAGAAATTGAAAGATGAAAATGGTTTAATATTTGGGCGCACGATTTAAGAGATAAAACATTTTAATTAAACAGATGTATAAAAAAAAGGAAAAACTCTCAAATTGCAACAAGTGATGCATATGCAGCGCGTCATTTCTTACAACCCGAGGGGGTGAAAATGATCTTTGAAAAAAGTATCCCTCAATTAGTGATTTCGTGGTGGATTCTATTACTGTCCGCATGGTCACGCAGGACGACTGGGCGAGCTACTAGGGCCGGCCCAGGTCTACCTTTCACTTGCGCGTGCTTGATTCGTTCGTTGCCCAGTTTTGTTTCGTTTTGCATTTTACTCGCGCGTGTTGGGGTACGTTCTTTGCCTAGGTTTCTTTTTGTTTCATTTCTATTATGCTTTCTTGTTTGTCTATGGTTTTGCTTTATTTATAGTTTTTCTTCGTTTCTTTTCCTTTTTCCTTCTTATTTTTTCCCTGGGTTGATTTTCTCCTGGTTTTTCTTCCAGCATTTTAACATGCTTATAATATATGCTTCATTATATGGTGAACATATTTTGAAATATATACGGACATTTTTATTTATATACAGAGAACTTTTTTTAACATAATGAACTTTTTGTAATATACGTTGAACATATTTCAAATATAAATTGAACACTATTGTAATATATGTTGAACATTTTTCTTTAGTATATGATGAAAAATTTACAAAATGCATGGTGAACGTTTTGTAATGTATGGTGAACATTTTTATAATACACAGTGAGATTCTTTACATATTATTTTGAATATGTTCTTATATTTTTAAAATCCTAAAAAGGTTCAAGCAGCGGCTTTTAGAACAAAACCGATCAAAAAATTGATGAAATAAATAACAAATAAAAGAACAGTGGAGCATGATCCATCCATGAGCGAGACGGTTCGAAGAGGTGACCAACGCGAACCAAGCTGTGGTTGGATGGTTAGAGGGATTGTGGTATCCCTAGCCCACCAGGGTTCAAATCCTGGTGCTCGCATTTATTTCAGGATTTCCGGCGATGCGCATTCAGTGGGAGGAGACGTTCCCGTCGACGACGAGACGCCTACGGTGACTTCATAAATCTCAAGATGATATGTCGGCTCAGTCTTTCGGAGATGCTCATAGGGGTAGGGTGTGCGTGTGTGTTCATAGAGATGAGGTGTATACGTGTGTTATGAACGCTTGCGTCTGTACTGATGTTAAGAAAAGAAAAAGAGGTGACCAACACGTGTGTGCACACCTGGATGGATCCTACACTGACCACCGACACGTATGTATGCAACATTCTAGCTAACGTCCGTACATTTTTAGGTAAACGGCGTAGGTCGTGCACCCGGGGCTTGTGGGCTCCTGGTCTATTTTCTGGTTCTCTCCCGAAGATTCTAAAATTTCTTATTTTTCATAAAAATTCATCATAAATTTTTATTACATTTGGACCTTTCTATATACAGATTTTTCGCGAAACCAAAACATAAAAAAAAGAATTGACACTATGCACTAAATTAATAAATTAGTGCATATAAATAATATAAAAATGCATCAAAAGCATATATAATTGATGTAAATATAGCATGAATACTTTATAAATTATAAATACATTTCAGACATATCACTATCCCAAGCTTAATTCCTACTCGTTTTCGAATGTGTAAATGATAAAGAAATAAGTTATGAAGTGTGAATGCTAGAACAGTACATACGTTTCATCAATGATAATTCTAGTAACTTTTCTAACATCATTATATATCATAACCAAGAACTGTTTCTCATAAAACTTCTCATAATCAAGTAGCAATCTATTCACATGTTAAGTGTAGACAATTACAATTCATGACATTTTTCGGAACAGTCTATGTAAGAGTTTTTGTTTAGCAAGCTTTGCATAACTATCATATAGTCTTCATGAGAGATAAAGGAAGATGGGGGTTTAGTGTTTCTCTGCTCAACTTATCTTAAGGATAACTGTCAATAATAATAACTCATGATCATATATATTCAACTGGATATATGTGTCTGGATCTTTCCCCAACATACAACCAAGTAAAGAATAGAGAGGTTGGAATAAGATGTTGACTCAACATAAAAAATAAAATTAACAAAAATAGTAAAAAAAAAATAGGCCATTCGCGGAGAGAAGTTGAGTCTTGTAAAATCCTCCACACCTGCCGTGCAAGCAAAGCCAAATTGAAAATCTCCATATTCTCAAACCCAACCCCCCTTTGTACTTCGGCATCACCATTGTATCACAAGATACCCAAGCAGCTTTTTGCTCTCCTTTTTTACTTCCCCACCAAAATTTCTGTAACAAGAAAGTGATATGTTGATATATAGACCAACGTCACCAAGTTTCTGTGATGTGGTTCATTAGCTCGAGCGAAGGTGGCCATTGCATGCGGCAGAAAACAAGATCGTGAGTTTTTCTTCCTCTTGCTCAACTTGTTGATTGATTCGTTCACTCAATATTGGTCTACACGTTATATGTAGCCCGCGCGCGCTGCCTTGGTGTATCACAGGGCAGAGGAACAACCCTTTACGTGCACACGCTGTTGGATGAAGTTGAAGGGGAAGTTTGTGTTGAACGACATGATCCTTTGATGAAAAACTTGTTCGACATCCGGAATGTAGTCGAATATGAGGCATTCTTGTGCCAGACTTAATTTGGATGCTATGTATGAATGATTTGTGCTATTTTCTATCCGAACTTTGATGAATATCGGCTGGCTTGCATGACTTTTGTCTGGTTAGTTTAAATGCCGGTTCAAATGTTTGCGGCTAGCATTAGATGACGTCCTCCCACATCTATTTCCGTGAACTGCCCCCCCCCCCCCCCCCCCCCCTATCCGCAGACGTATGCAAAAGAAAAATTGCGGGTTGTCGTTGGTGATGCCATTAGTCCTCCGACAACGACAATGGCGAAGATACCCATGGCTCTTGCATGCAGCCAACACTGGTGCGACCGGCTCGGAGGCATGGAGCCAAACAACAAATTCGTTGTTAACCTTGGTACTCCCTAAGCAGAGGTAGGAGTACCACTCAAACCTAGCCCTTTATTTAAAAGAGTAGTTTAGTCTTTTAAATTTGACCTTATCTAATTCCGGATCTCTCAGTGAAAAAATAACAATTCCTAATCTGATCATAAATCTTGTTTCTCGGAAGAGAAACTCTCGGGTACCGCTCGCGATGATCTCTTCATTCTTTCGCGCTGCCATGGCCACTGAGGCCGCCGCCACTTGCACGCTTGCATGCATCTCGCTCGCGTTGCTCGTCTTCCCTACGGTGACCACGCTGCAGCCATCTCATCCCGCCCGTGCGTGTTAACTAATCGATTATGAAAAACTGGATCAGATTTTGCAGTTCTTTTTTCTGCAGTACCTCAATGTGACATGAGCGTTAAAGAGGCTCAAGAGCCCGTTTTCTTTTTATAAGGACTAAAATCACTTCTTTTTGGCTTTTTGACCCCATATTATAGGTTGGATCTTCAAAGATAGGAAAGATCTTCCTCTAAGCCGTACACGTGACTTTTATCTGAATATCAATCAAACAATATACGGGAGGCCGCAGGACCCGATAATGGTGTGCAGTACATTATGAGTCTCGGTCGGCGCAAATTCTACACGCTTGCCGCCGGCATCTTCCCCCCGGGTAAAGAGGATTTTTTATCGAAAGAGACCACCTGCGCGAACGAATTGCCAAAAAGGACGACCTGCAGATGAATTTGATAAAAAAAGGACCCCCTCGGCCGTGGCGGCGGGCGCGACAGGCGACACGTGACGCCTGCCGCCACGGCTGGAGGTGGCGGGCCTACCGCCACGCCTGCAGGCGGCCGCCGGGGCAGGACATGTTATCTACAGTGCCTCGTGCCGGGACGGAACGGGGCGGGCCAGGTGGGCCATGCCGCCACCGTGCGAGGCGGCCAACGCTACAGCTGCCGCTCCTAGGCCGACAGGCCGTGCTGGTCGCGGGCCCAGTCGGTGGGCCACGCCACCAACTCAGCTGACGGCACCCCTGCTGCACGCGCGACAGCCAGGCCGACGTCGATGATTCCCACGTGCGACAGCGACATCGACGTTGACGGCGCTGATTTCCACACATGGGAATATGGACTCTGATGCCCGGGATTCACTCCTGCTTTTCTGCTTTTGCTTCTTTTGCCTCAGCAGATACGACGACACTACGAGAATCGCTCTGGCTATTGCTTCAACGGATGTGACGGCACTGCAGGAATCACTCACTCGCGGCGGGAATCCGAGGCTGCAGGAACCTGTTGTGCCGACACTACAGGGATCCTAAAATTTCCTGCCTAAAATTTTGTCTGTTCGCGCTTATTTTCTCGCCATCATTTGTCGTCTGAGCCTACAAAAGGAGACACCGAGGCTCTCGTCATCCTCGTCCAGCCATCCTCGAAATCGCCACTGCGCAAAGTGTGTAACACATTTTTTCAGTCGATATGAGTTTGCCTTCCTCGGATCAAAGCATTAGGCCGAGGAAAATGAAGAATGCAAGTTTGCCTCCGGGGCTGGCAGTCCTGCGGTGTTGGTGTGGCGATCTTTGCAAGGTGAAGGAGGTGACGGATTTTTCAGATTGGTTGGGCATGAAGTTTTTCATGTGCGCCAATTATGAGGAAGATCCACCCGTAGCTATTTCAGAGTACGACAAGCCTCCGGTATGCTTTAACCATCACAAATAGATATTGTTGGTATTTTGATTGATTCTTTAATAACATTCTTGTTTCTTGCTGTAGTATCCTCCGCTCTGTGCATGTACTATCATTGGCTTGGGCAGTGACTGAGATTCGCGAAAGAATTCGCCATGCATGGAATAGTTTCTATGCGAAAGAGCGACACGAGAAGGTGGAAGCTGAGGAGAAAGTAGAGCAAGAGAGAGAGTTAAAAGAATACTATGCGAAGCAACACCGTTTTTTTCAGGATTTAGGAAAGAAAAACAGGAAAGAGGCTCGTCGCATATAGGAGTAGGAACGACAGCAAAAGGAGGCTCGTGAGGCGGAGAGACAGAGAAAGAAAGAAAGAAAGGGCTCGTGAGGCCAAGGCAGCAGAAGAAGCTGGCGATGGAAAAGGAAAATATCCACGCTGGACTCAGTAGATTCTTGTGGTAGTATTTTAAATTTCACAATCGTTTCTATCTTAATTTTTGCAGTTTAATGTAGTTTTATTTCTGTAGTTAAATGTAGCTCATTTCAATAGTATGATGTACCTTATTTTCAGTTATACCGTGTCGTAATGAAACAAAATAGTTTTAGAATAAAATGTGGCATTTTCTTTCCCTCCACTAATTATCAAACACCGTGCAACAACTACAACATGAAATTAAGATATAACATAATGCCCTACAATAAGACAGGACAAACTAATAGTGCAAGTACATCTGAATTAAACTGTAGAACTGGACTTGCTTAAAAACTACATGAAGGCATCATCATCATCCTCCGTCGATGCAGAACTCTTGCCCTTCGAGGATCCAGAACTCTTACCCTTGGATGATGTAGAACTCTTGCCCTTCGAGGATGCAGAACTCTTGCCCTTGGACGATGTGGTAGTTGTGGTCTTGGTGCTGGGCATGAAGATATCATCTTCGTGCTCGCTGTCGTCAATCCATAAAAAAATATGTTTTGCTGCAAACACACTCTTATGCTCTATCTGAAGGAAATATGCCCTAGAGGCAATAATAAAGTTATTATTTATTTCCTTATTTCATGATAAATGTTTATTATTCATGCTAGAATTGTATTGACCGGAAACATAATACATGTGTGAATACATAGACAAACAAAGTGTCACTAGTATGCCTCTACTTGACTAGCTCGTTAATCAAAGATGGTTATGTTTCCTAACCATGAACAATGAGTTGTTATTTGATTAACGAGGTCACATCATTAGTTGAATGATCTGATTGACATGACCCATTCCATTAGCTTAGCACACGATCGTTTAGTATGTTGCTATTGCTTTCTTCATGACTTATACATGTTCCTATGACTATGAGATTATGCAACTCCCGTTTGCCGGAGGAACACTTTGGGTACTACCAAACGTCACAACGTTACTGGGTGATTATAAAGGAGTACTACAGGTGTCTCCAATGGTCGATGTTGAGTTGGCGTATTTCGAGATTAGGATTTGTCACTCCGATTGTCGGAGAGGTATCTCTGGGCCCTCTCGGTAATACACATCACATAAGCCTTGCAAGCATTACAACTAATATGTTAGTTGTGAGATGATGTATTACGGAACGAGTAAAGAGACTTGCCGGTAACGAGATTGAACTAGGTATTGGATACCGACGATCGAATCTCGGGCAAGTAACATACCGATGACAAAGGGAACAACGTATGTTGTTATGCGGTCTGACCGATAAAGATCTTCGTAGAATATGTAGGAGCCAATATGGGCATCCAGGTCCCGCTATTGGTTATTGACCGGAGACGTGTCTCGGTCATGTCTACATTGTTCTCGAACCCGTAGGGTCCGCATGCTTAAGGTTACGATGACAGTTATATTATGAGTTTATACATTTTGATGTACCGAAGGTTGTTCGGAGTCCCGGATGTGATCACGGACATGACGAGGAGTCTCGAAATGGTCGAGACGTAAAGATTGATATATTGGAAGCCTATATTTGGATATCGGAAGTGTTCCGGGTGAAATCGGGATTTTACCGGAATACCGGGAGGGTTACCGGAACCCCCCGGGAGCTATTTGGGCCATAGTGGGCCTTAGTGGAAAAGAGAAGGGGCTGCCCTAGATGGGCTGCCCGCCCCCCCTTCCCCTAGTCCTATTAGGACTAGGAGAGGTGGCCGGCCCCCTCCTCCTCTTTTCCCCTCCGAGGAATCCTAGTTGGACTAGGATTGGAGGGGGAATCCTACTCCCAGAGGGAGTAGGACTCTCCTGCGCCTCTCCCCCTTGGCCGGCCAGCCTCCCCTCCTCTCCTCCTTTATATACGGAGGCAGGGGCACCTCTAAACACACAAGTTGACACAAGTTGATCCACATGATCTATTCCTTAGCCGTGTGCGGTGCCCCCTGCCACCATATTCCTCGATAATACTGTAGCGGAGTTTAGGCGAAGCCCTGCTGCTGTAGTTCATCAAGATCGTCACCACGCCGTCGTGCTGACGAAACTCTTCCCCGACACTTTGCTGGATCGGAGTCCGGGGATCGTCATCGAGCTGAACGTGTGCTCGAACTCGGAGGTGCCGTAGTTTCGGTGCTTGATCGGTTGGATCGAGAAGACGTACGACTACTTCCTCTACGTCGTGTCATCGCTTCCGCAGTCGGTCTGCGTTGGGTACGTAGACAATACTCTCCCCTCGTTGCTATGCATCACCATGATCTTGCGTGTGCGTAGGAAATTTTTAAAATTACTACGTTCACCAACAGTGGCATCCGAGCCTAGGTTTTATGGTTTGATGTTATTTGCACGAGTAGAACACAAGTGAGTTGTGGACGATACAAGTCATACTGCCTACCAGCATGTCATACTTTGGTTCGGCGGTATTGTTGGACGAGACGACCTGGACCAACCTTACGCGTACGCTTACGCGAGACCGGTTCCCTCGACGTGCTTTGCACATAGATGGCTTGCGGGCGACTGTCTCTCCAACTTTAGTTGAACCAAGTGTGGCTACGCCCGGTCCTTGAGAAGGTTAAAACGGAGTCTATTTGACAAACTATCGTTGTGGTTTTTGATGCGTAGGTGAGATGAGTTCTTACTTAAAGCCCGTAGCAGCCACGTAAAACTTGCAACAACAAAGTAGAGGACGTCTAACTTGTTTTTTGCAGGGCATGTTGTGATGTGATATGGTCAAGGCATGATGCTAAATTTTATTGTATGAGATGATCATGTTTTGTAACCGAGTTATCGGCAACTGGCTGGAGCCATATGGTTGTCGCTTTATTGTATGCAATGCAATCGCAATGTAATGCTTTACTTTATTACTAAACGTTGGTGATAGTCGTGGAAGCATAAGATTGGTGAGACGACAACGATGCTACGACGGAGATCATGGTGCCACGCCGGTGACGATGGTGATCATGACGGTGCTTCGGAGATGGAGATCACAGGCACAAGATGATGATGGCCATATCATATCACTTATATTGATTGCATGTGATGTTTATCTTTTATGCATCTTATCTTGCTTTGATTGACGGTAGCATTATAAGATGATCTCTCACTAAATTATCAAGAAGTGTTCTCCCTGAGTATGCACCGTTGTGAAAGTTCTTCGTGCTGAGACACCACGTGATGATCGGGTGTGATAGGCTCTACGTTCAAATACAACGGGTGCAAAACAGTTGCACACGCGGAATACTCAGGTTATACTTGACGAGCCAAGCATATACAGATATGGCCTCGGAACACGGAGACCGAAAGGTCGAGCGTGAATCATATAGTGGATATGATCAACATAACGATGTTCACCATTGAAAACTACTCCATCTCACGTGATGATCGGTTATGGTTTAGTTGATTTGGATCACGTGATCACTTAGAGGATTAGAGGGATGTCTATCTAAGTGGGAGTTCTTAAGTAAATTTGATTAATTGAACTTAAATTTATCATGAACTTAGTCCTGGTAGTATTTTGCAAATTATGTTATAGATCAATAGCTCGCGTTATTGCTTCCCTGTGTTTATTTTGATATGTTCCTAGAGAAAATTGTGTTGAAAGATGTTAGTAGCAATGATGCGGATTGGATCCGTGATATGAGGTTTATCCTCATTGCTGCACAGAAGAATTATGTCCTTGATGCACCGCTAGGTGACAGACCTATTGCAGGAGCAGATGCAGACGTTATGAACGTTTGGCTGGCTCAATATGATGACTACTTGATAGTTTAGTGCACCATGCTTAAACGGCTTAGAATCGGGACTTCAAAGACGTTTTGAACGTCATGGACCATATGAGATGTTCCTGGAGTTGAAGTTAATATTTCAAGCAAATACCCGAGTTGAGAGATATGAAGTCTCCAACAAGTTCTATAGCTAAAAGATGGAGGAGAATCGCTCAACTAGTGAGCATGTACTTAGATTGTCTGGGTACTTCAATCGCTTGAATCAAGTGGGAGATTATCTTCCAGATAAGATAGTGATTGACAGAATTCTCTAGTCACCACCACCAACTTAGTAGAACTTCGTGATGAACTATAATGCAAGGGATGACGTAAACAATTCCCGAGCTCTTCGTGATGCTAAAATCGACGAAGGTAGAAATCAAGAAAAAACATTAAGTGTTGATGGTAGACAAAGACCACTAGTTTCAAGAAAAGGGCAAAGGGAAGAAGGGGAACTTCAAGAAGAACGGCAAGCGAGTTGCTGCTCAAGTGAAGAAGCCCAAGTCTGGTCCTAAGCCTGAGACTAAGTGCTTCTACTACAAAGGGATTGGTCACTGGAAGCGGAACTACCCCAAGTGATTGGCGGATAAGAAGGATGGCAAAGTGAACATAAGTATATTTGATATACATGTTATTGATGTGTACTTTACTAGTGTTTATAGCAAACCCCTTAGTATTAGGTACTAGTTCAGTTGCTAAGATTTGTAACTCGAAACGGGAGTTGCAGAATAAACAAAGACTAATTGAAGGGGAAGTGACGATGAGTGTTGGAAGTAGTTCCAAGATTAATATGATCATCATCGCACACTCCCTATACTTTCGGGATTAGTGTTGAAACTAAATAAGTGTTATTTGGTGTTGGCGTTGAGCATGAATATGATTTGATCATGTTTATTGCAATACGGTTATTCATTTAAGTACGAGAATAAACTGTTGTTCTGTTTACATGAATAAAACCTTATATGGTTACACACCCAATGAAAAATGGTTCATTGGATCTCGATCGTAGTGATACACATATTCATAATATTGAAACCAAAAGATGCAAAGTTAATAATGATAGTGCAACTTATTTGTGGCACTGCCGTTTGGGTCATATCGGTGTAAAGCGCATGAAGATACTCCATAAAGATGGATTTTCGGAATCACTTGGTTATGAATCATTTGATGCTTGCGAACCGTGCCTTTTGGGCAAGATGACTAAAACTCCGTTCTCCAGAACAATGGAACGTGCTACTGACTTATTGGAAATAATACATACCGATGTATGCAATCCAATGAGTGTTGATGCTCGTGGCAAGTATCATTATTTTCCGATCTTCACAGATGATTTGAGCAGATATGAGTATATCTACTTAATAAAACACAAGTCTGAAACATTTGAAAAGTTCAAAGAATTTCAGAGTGAAGTGAAAAATCATCGTAACAAGAAAATAAAGTTTCTACGATCTGATCGTAGAGAAGAGTATTTGAGTTACGAGTTTGGCCTTCAGTTAAAAAACAATGTGAAATAGTTTCACTACTCATGCCACCTGGAACATCACAATGGTGTGTCCGAACGTCATAATTGTACTTTATTGGATATGGTGCAACCTATGATGTTTCTTACCGATTTACCACTATCGTTTTGGGGTTATGCATTAAAGACAGCTGCATTCACGTTAAATAGGGCACCATCAAAATCCGTTGAGACGACGCCTTATGAACTGTGGTTTGGCAAGAAACCAAAGTTGTCGTTTCTTAAAGTTTGGGGCTGCAATGCTTATGTGAAAAAGCTTCAACCTGATAAGCTCGAACCCAAATCGGAGAAATGTGTCTTCATAGGGTATCCAAAGGAAACTATTGGATACACCTTCTATCACAGATCCGAAGGCAAGATTTTTGTTGCTAAATTCGGAAACTTTCTAGAGAAGGAGTTTCTCTCGAAAGAAGTGAGTGGGAGGAAAGTAGAACTTGACGAGGTAACTGTACCTGCTCCCTTACTGGAGAGTAGTTCATCACAGAAAACCGTTTCTGTGACACCTACACCAGTTAGTGAGGAAGCCAATGATGATGATCATGAAACTTCAGAACAAGATACTACTGAACCTCGTAGATCAACCAGAGTAAGATCCGTGCCAGAGTGGTACGATAATCCTTTTCTGGAAGTCATGCTACTAGATCATGATGAACCTACGAACTATGAAGAAGCGATGGTGAGCCCAGATTCCGCAAAGTGGCTTGAAGACATGAAATCTGAGATGGGATCCATGTATGAGAACAAAGTATGGACTTTGGTTGACTTGCCCGATGATCGGCAAGCAATTGAGAATAAATGGATCTTTAAGAAGAAGACTGACGCTGATGGTAATGTTACTGTCTAAAAGCTCGACTTGTCGAAAAAAGGTTTTCGGCAAGTTCAAGGTGTTGACTACGATGAGAGTTTCTCACTCGTATCTATGCTTAAGTCTGTCGGAATCATGTTAGCAATTGCCGCATTTTATGAAATCCGGCAAATGGATAAACAAAACTGCATTCCTTAATGGATTTATTAAAGAAGAGTTGTATATGATACAACCAAAAGGTTTTGTCAATCCTAAAGGTGCTAACAAAATATGCAAGCTCCAGCGATCTATCTGTGGACTGGTGCAAGCATCTCGGAGTTGGAATATACGCTTTGATGAGTTGATCAAAGCATATGGTTTTATACAGACTTGCGGTGAAGCCTGTATTTACAAGAAAGTGAGTGGGAGCACTACAACATTTCTGATAAGTATATGTGAATGACATATTGTTGATCGGAAATAATGTAGAATTATTCTGCAAACCATAAAGGAGTGTTTGAAAGGAGTTTTTCAAAGAAAGACCTCGGTGAAGCTGCTTACATATTAAGTATCAAGATCTATAGAGATAGATCAAGACACATGATGAGTTTTCAATGAGTACATACCTTGACAAGATTTTGAAGTAGTTCAAAATGGAACAGTCAAAGAAAAAGGTTTCTTGCCTGTGTTACAAGGTGTGAAGTTGAGTAAAACTCAAAGCCTGACCACGACAGAAGATAGAAAGAGAATGAAAGTCATTCCCTATGCCTCAGTCTTAGGTTCTATAAAATATGCCATGCTGTATACCAGATCTATTGTATGCCCTACCACTGAGTTTGGCAAGGGAGTACAATAGTGATCTAGGAGTAGATCACTGGACAGCGGTCAAAATTATCCTTAGTGGAATAAGGATATGTTTCTCGATTATGGACGTGACAAAAAGGTTCGTCGTAAAGGGTTACGTCGATGCAAGTTTTCTGACACTGATCCAGATGATTCTAAGTCTCAATCTGGATACATATTGAAAGTGGGAGCAATTAGCTAGAATAGCTCCGTGCAGAGCATTGTTGACATAGAAATTCGCAAAATACTTACAGATCTGTATGTGACAGACCTGTTGACTAAAATTATCTCACAAGCAAAACATGATCACACCTTAGTACTCTTTGGGTGTTAATCACATAGCGATGTGAACTAGATTACTGACTCTAGTAAACCCTTTGGGTGTTCACATGGTGATGTAAACTATTGCTATTAAATCACATGGCGATGTGAACTAGATTATTGACTCTAGTGCAAGTGGGAGACTGAAGGAAATATGCCCTAGAGGCAATAATAAAGTTATTATTTATTTCCTTATTTCATGATAAATGTTTATTATTCATGCTAGAATTGTATTGACCGGAAACATAATACATGTGTGAATACATAGACAAACAAAGTGTCACTAGTATGCCTCTACTTGACTAGCTCGTTAATCAAAGATGGTTATGTTTCCTAACCATGAACAATGAGTTGTTATTTGATTAACGAGGTCACATCATTAGTTGAATGATCTGATTGACATGACCCATTCCATTAGCTTAGCACACGATCGTTTAGTATGTTGCTATTGCTTTCTTCATGACTTATACATGTTCCTATGACTATGAGATTATGCAACTCCCGTTTGCCGGAGGAACACTTTGGGTACTACCAAACGTCACAACGTTACTGGGTGATTATAAAGGAGTACTACAGGTGTCTCCAATGGTCGATGTTGAGTTGGCGTATTTCGAGATTAGGATTTGTCACTCCGATTGTCGGAGAGGTATCTCTGGGCCCTCTCGGTAATACACATCACATAAGCCTTGCAAGCATTACAACTAATATGTTAGTTGTGAGATGATGTATTACGGAACGAGTAAAGAGACTTGCCGGTAACGAGATTGAACTAGGTATTGGATACCGACGATCGAATCTCGGGCAAGTAACATACCGATGACAAAGGGAACAACGTATGTTGTTATGCGGTCTGACCGATAAAGATCTTCGTAGAATATGTAGGAGCCAATATGGGCATCCAGGTCCCGCTATTGGTTATTGACCGGAGACGTGTCTCGGTCATGTCTACATTGTTCTCGAACCCATAGGGTCCGCACGCTTAAGGTTACGATGACAGTTATATTATGAGTTTATACATTTTGATGTACCGAAGGTTGTTCGGAGTCCCGGATGTGATCACGGACATGACGAGGAGTCTCGAAATGGTCGAGACGTAAAGATTGATATATTGGAAGCCTATATTTGGATATCGGAAGTGTTCCGGGTGAAATCGGGATTTTACCGGAATACCGGGAGGGTTACCGGAACCCCCCGGGAGCTATTTGGGCCATAGTGGGCCTTAGTGGAAAAGAGAAGGGGCTGCCCTAGATGGGCTGCGCCCCCCCCCTTCCCCTAGTCCTATTAGGACTAGGAGAGGTGGCCGGCCCCCTCCTCCTCTTTTCCCCTCCGAGGAATCCTAGTTGGACTAGGATTGGAGGGGGAATCCTACTCCCAGAGGGAGTAGGACTCTCCTGCGCCTCTCCCCCTTGGCCGGCCAGCCTCCCCTCCTCTCCTCCTTTATATACGGAGGCAGGGGCACCTCTAAACACACAAGTTGACACAAGTTGATCCACGTGATCTATTCCTTAGCCGTGTGCGGTGCCCCCTGCCACCATATTCCTCGATAATACTGTAGCGGAGTTTAGGCAAAGCCCTGCTGCTGTAGTTCATCAAGATCGTCACCACGCCGTCGTGCTGACGAAACTCTTCCCCGACACTTTGCTGGATCGGAGTCCGGGGATCGTCATCGAGCTGAACGTGTGCTCGAACTCGGAGGTGCCGTAGTTTCGGTGCTTGATCGGTTGGATCGAGAAGACGTACGACTACTTCCTCTACGTCGTGTCATCGCTTCCGCAGTCGGTCTGCGTTGGGTACATAGACAATACTCTCCCCTCGTTGCTATGCATCACCATGATCTTGCGTGTGCGTAGGAAATTTTTAAAATTACTACGTTCACCAACACTATCTTCTTCCATCTTCCATGCAACCTGAGAAGTTCTTTTCATATCTCCTCAAAGGTCCTGGAAGGCCACCCACACCTAGATAATGTGTGACTTAGCTCATTCATGAGAGTGTCACTACTGATGAGTTCATCCCATGGAACTATTGTATTGTCTATCTTGAAATTGGTGGCTAAACGCAGAAGACATTGGGAAATACTAGGGTGAAAACTATGATCAAAAGGATAACCGGACATCTTGAGGAGACTAGGAGATTACACTGAAGTGTGTATCGACCTTAGTGTGGAGGGTTTTTTTATAGGTTCAGAAGAGAAGAATAGGCAGAAACTCAGAAGCGAGAAAGTATGGTGGGAGATATAGGCGGGAAACGACGGTGTGAGGTATACACGGGAACACAGAAGCGGGAAAGTGTGGCGGGAGATATGGGTGGGAAAGGGCGGTGCGAGGTATACGTGGGAACTCAGAAGCGGGAAAGTATGGCGGGAGATATAGGCGGGAAACATTGTTGCCGACTGGTGCATTTTTATTTTAGCGTACATAGATGTTTCTTACATAAGTTGGAAAGTCTGATACTGACATATGTAGATACAATGGGTCGATGTCGGTGTCAAAACCGGTGGATCTCGGGTAGGGGGTCCCGAACTGTGCGTCTAAGGTCGATGGTAACAGGAGACGGGGGACATGATGCTTACCTAGATTCGGGCCCTCTCTATGGAGGTAATACCATACTTCCTGCTTGATTGATCTTGATGAATATGAGTATTACAAGAGTTGATCTACCACGAGATCATAAGGACTAAACCCTAGAAGTCTAGCCTATGGAGATTATGATTGTGTATATCTTCCTCTACGGACTAAGCCCTCCGGTTTATATAGACACTGGAGGGGACTAGGGTTGTACAAAGTCGGTTACAGAGAAAGGAATCTTCATATCCGGTCACCAAGCTTGCCATAACTCCTCGGGGATAAAAGATGGGCCAATAACATCCCCTCCGAAGAATTTTCTAACTGATGTTGTAACCATGTCGCCGTGATCATGTGATGCTCCCCATATGCGTGTGTTGAGGCCATGTTGGGTGTCCTCATTGTCCCATGTACGATCAGGTATGTCTTGCACATAGAAACATTGTAAACAAACTGTTATAGGATAATATGTGATATCACTATAAATGCATTAAAATGTAAACATGACTACCTGATTAGATCCATCGCCTGTACTGTTTGGCCATTGTACGTGGTACTGGTTTAAATCTGGGACACGAGTCTCCTCGGGCATGGAGATCCCTAGTATGAAAAGATACGGCTGAGATCCTTCACCTTGGGTGTATGCGCCATATCCTGTGTACGCATATGGGTTTGGGGAAAGAGTCTGCTCAGGATTCGAATTCAAGCCCGTGCCATGGTCCTGAGATGTCTGCCCCTAACGAAGCTGCACCGAAGAAGAGCGATGCAGTGGCAGAGATGAGTCATGTCATGGCAATATCGTCGTAGTACTCGGACCCTCCCCCACTGCCCATGGCTTGTACGCGCCTCGCTCGGTCTGGACGACAGCGCCGCACTCGGTATGGCTGACCTCGCTACCGGCATGTTGTATGCTCCAGTGACAACTTCGTTGCCTCTACCACATCTGAACTTTGTTGCCATGTAATCTTTAAGACGTTTCTGGAATGACTTGCGAGCTGGGCCCCCGGGCCAGCATGCTTTCCGTCGCCATCTACCCTACTTTGTTGCAAGTTTCAAGGTGAAAAATATTTTGTTGAAATGATTATGAAATGATGGACCTGAAAAAATTACTAGTGATTACCAGTTTGTCACGATAGTAAGCTGCATGCAGCTCAACATGTCTCTGCATCTGCTCCTCCCGCGTGAGATTTGTTGGTATCGTAGCTGGTTGACTGGCCAGGCTAGTACACGTGCTGATGCAGTACCACTGCTTGTATGCTTGAGCTGTACTTTTATCGTACGGTCTGCAAAATTAAATAATTACATCAACCGTTGTGATGAAAGCAAAGCATCTTCACGCATCGTATGACCTAAGTTGATGCAATGTATCTGCTAGCAATTCATATTCCCACTTGAGTACCCATTGAATGTTGTGTTCCCTCCAATTGTAAGAACTCCAACCGTGGCCCATATTGGTTAGCCTGCAAATTATGTAACAAAGTGTGAGTTTAATAAATTAAAAAAGACACTAACTATTTAGGGAGGTCACATCTTACTTATGGGTTTCCTCGTCGATACATCTTGGAAAAGGTGATGGAATCTTCTGATAGAGACCGGACTGTTTTATGACACGCTTTGGGTTGTAAGGCTCAACACACCACAAAAACAATAAGTAGCAGCGAGTCAGCCAGAATGCACTATCGCTCAAAATGCCTGTTGTGATGGGTCGTATATCAAAGATAATCTATATTTGCTCCTGAGTCCATGGATTTCATGTGACTACTGACTCGTCAAGTATCTCAAATTGCTGGTGGTATATAGGGTAACAATTTTTCGCAATACTTGGAGACCAATTTTTCCATGCCTTTATCCACCTAGTGGCCATAGTTACACTGTTCCCCTCGCTACAGTCGTATGGGTGTATGGGATTTAGTATACGAGGTCGTCCTACAAGGAGGTATTTTCAGGACCACAACCGTAGGAACTTGTAGCGGCACAAAGTAACGGGGCTTTTTGTGCGAAGGAAGTTTTCTGTGTGGCAGCACACAAGCCTCTATATGTATGAGATAGCATGGTAGAACCGAAGCTGTATTTTGGCTGCTTGGGTAAAGATTCATCATATTCTCTACAGTGTAGATGAGACCAGGGAGAACTACGTCCCCGTGTGAATTTGGAAACATAATCCCGAGGAGCCACAACAAATACGCAAACAAATGTTTTTTCCTCGTCTCAGAATCAGCGTAGCTAGATAAAATATGAAAGTTATCATGAAGCCAGGCGAGTGCGATGCCACGAGGGCCACCAGAACATTGTGATTCTGGCATTGTCATCCTAAGACGGGTTTGATATATGTAATGCCCAAGATGGAGACACTCGTGGAGAGACTAACGCCTCACCTCTAATTGGTAGAGCAATGATCATAGAAACATCTTTCAGTGTAGGTGCAAGCTCCCCAAAACGAAAGTGAAAGATGTGGGTTTCAGGTCTCCACCGGTCAATGAGGGATGTCAAAAGGGATGGATCCGAACGTAACTGGTCTTCGCATGATATGAGCCTAGCAAAACCATGTAGTCCATAAGCGGCGTTAAGGTGAGCAAAGAAAGAGTTGTATATCGGCCATGTTTTCTTTACAGTTCGAAATCTGAAAATCCGATAATCATGATTATTATTGGGTTCAAAAATAGGTGCCAACGGTGGCCGACATCATGGGGCCCCTACAAAAGTACTGGCACTTCAGCCATATCCTGCACACAAACATACAAATAAATATTATGAGTAAGACACAAATACAGATGCAAATAAAAATTAACTTAAAAATACAAAGAGATGCAATTTACATCAATTATCCGAAGTTA
This sequence comes from Triticum aestivum, assembly GCF_018294505.1. Classification (NCBI taxonomy): domain Eukaryota; kingdom Viridiplantae; phylum Streptophyta; class Magnoliopsida; order Poales; family Poaceae; genus Triticum; species Triticum aestivum. The sequence continues at coordinate 703,250,930 of NC_057810.1, read as the reverse complement.
ACATCATGAGTGCAATAATACAAAGAGATTCAGTTTAAATTAAATATTATACATATACTAAACCTGGCTAGGTTTAGTTTACCAGATTTTTTTGACTTTTTTCTATCAATAAAAGTCGGACCAATGAGATTGTGACACGTTGATTTGTGGGGGATATGGCTCGGGACATTATGGGTGGCTCTAGCCAATTTGTACGGGATCCAGCACATTCCGTTTGCGGTTCCCTTTGTCCCGGTGTCATTTCTGCATGGGCGGTTTGACTGCGTCCACCTGCTTCCGTAATTCTTGTGTACGTTTCCGAATGGGTGTGGATGTCCGCCGTTGTTTTGTTCTGCTGCAGAAAAAGCTACGTCGTTGATTTTTTTTTTGGCATGCTGGATTTCTCACGTAGTCGGTTATCGCTTATGGGGCAGTTTCTGGAGCGATGATAGGTCAAGCTGTTTCTGGACGATGATAGGTCGGCCGCCGCTTACGGCTGTATAAATACTCATCGACTCGAGCAAGCTCCCACCTCCCTCCTACCTCTAACTTTGCTGTTGCGTGCTCCTACATGGATTCTGTGCGGGTGCGGTTGGCCATAGCGTCTGTGACAGCCGGCGCCAACGCACACTTGCTGGACGACTTCAAGGCGACGCTGCCCAACCAGGCGTCGCTCGACGGCTGGACCGCGCGCGACGGTGCCTGCAGGTTCCCCGACGCGGTATGCAGGGGCAAGCGCCTCACGTCGCTCTCGCTCTCCACCGTCCTACTCAATACCGACATCCGCGCGGTCGCGGCCACCCTGCTGCAGCTCAGCGGCGTCGAGAGGCTCAGCCTCCGCGGGGCCAACGTCAGCGATGCGCTCGCAACGGCGGCCGCGGCAGCAAGCTCGAGGTGCTCGACCGCTCCGGAAATCCCGTGTTGCGCGGTTCAGTCGCCGACGTGGCCGCGCTCTCCGGTTCCTGCAGCGGGCAAGTCGTTGAATCTGTTCGGTGATGCAGTTGGTGCAGCCAAGGACGCTGGTGGTGGCGGGCAGGGGTTTGCGGCCCTGGACGGCTAGATGGTGGGTGCCGATCTCGGGTCTGTCCAGTGGCTGGGCCTTGCCTGAAACAAGATCCTCCCGCGGCCTCTTGGACTTCACCAACTGCTCCGGGCTGCAGTCTCAGAGCGCTCAACCTCTCCAGCAACCATCTCGCGGGCGCGTTCCTGCCGAACATCGCTGGCGCTGTGTGTAGTCTTCGCCGCTCCCAATGGACAGGTTGCAAGGTTATGTCATGCTTGGTACATACATGCTGAAATTTGAGATGGGCCTGAAGCCCATATAGCAATTTCTAGAAATTCTCTAAGGGCCCATGTGGGTTTATTGGCACTAGGTGGAGGTGGGAAGTTTAGTCCCATCCCGAAAGTGGAAGAGGAGTAGGACGTCCTTATAAAGGTGGCTCTTCTACATGCTATTGGAACTTGAGAAGAGAAGAGGCCCTCGCGCGCTCCTCCTCCGCCGCCCGCCTCGCCACCTATGCGTTTCTGACAGCAGGGCAACGATCTGAGACGTCGGATCATGGGCTGTCACGGACTCGGACGTGGGTCGAGCCCACGTCTCTCCATGCGGCTGCGTCTATATAAGTGTGTGGTGTCTCCTAACTCTATCCGCCATGATCAGATTGTTGGAAATATGCCCTAGAGGCAATAATAAAATGGTTACTATTGTATTTCTTTGTTCATGATAATTGTCTATTATTCATGCTATAATTATATTGACCGGAAACCGCAATACATGTGTGAATACATAAACCACAATATGTCCCTAGTGAGCCTCTAGTTGACTAGCTCGTTGATCAACAGATGGTCATGGTTTCCTGACCATGGACATTGGATGTCATTGATAACGGGATCACATCATTAGGAGAATGATGTGATGGACAAGACCCAATCCTAAGCATAGCACAAAATTGTGTAGTTCGTTTGCTAAAGCTTTTCTAATGTCAAGTATCATTTCCTTAGACCATGAGATTATGTAACTCCCTGATACCGTAGGAGTGCTTTGGGTGTACCAAACGTCACAACGTAACTGGGTGACTATAAAGGTGTACTACAGGTATCTCCGAAAGTGTCTGTTGGGTTGGCATGAATCGAGACTGGGATTTGTCACTCCGTATGACGGAGAGATATCTCTGGGCCCACTCGGTAATGCATCATCGTAATGAGCTCAATGTGACTAAGTAGTTAGTCACGGGATCATGCATTACGGAACGAGTAAAGTGACTTGCCGGTAACGAGATTGAACGAGGTATTGGGATACCGACGATCGAATCTCGGGCAAGTAACATACCGATTGACAAAGGGAATTGCATACGGGATTGCTTGAATCCTTGACATCGTGGTTCATCCGATGAGATCATCGTGGAACATGTGGGAGCCAACATGGGTATCCAGATCCCGCTGTTGGTTATTGACCGGAGAATGTCTCGGTCATGTCTGCATGGTTCCCGAACCTGTATGGTGTACACACTTAAGGTTCGGTGACGCTAGAGTTGTTATGGGAAATAGTATGTGGTTACCGAAGGTTGTTCGGAGTCCCAGATGAGATCCCGGACATGACGAGGAGCTCCGGAATGGTCTGGAGGTGAAGATCGGTATATTGGACGAAGGGTATTGGAGTCCGGAATTGTTCCGGGGGTACCAGGTGATGACCAGCGTGTCCGAAAGGGGTTTCGGAGGCCCCGGCAAGCGTTGGGGGCCTTATGGGCCAAGGGGAGAGGGCACATCAGCCCATTAAGGGGCTGAGCGCCCCTCCCACCCCATCTCACGTAACCAGGAGAGGTGGGGGTGCCACCCCTAGGGCAGCCGCCCCTCCCGGCTTGGGGGGCAAGTTTCCTAGGGGGTGGGGGCGCCCAAACCCATCTAGGGTTTCCCCTGTGGCCACCGTCCCTCCCCTAGGGAACCCTAGGGCGCCTCCCCCTCCTCCCTTCCCCCTATATATAGTGAGGGAGAGAGAGGGCAGCTGCACTCTTCCCTGGCGTAGCCCCTCCCTCCTCCAACACCTCCTCCTCCTTCGTAGTGCTTGGCGAAGCCCTACCGGAGAACCACGAGCTCCATCACCACCACGCCGTCATGCTGTCCGAGTTCTCCCTCAACTTTTCCTTTCCCCTTGCTGGATCTAGAAGGAGGAGACGTCCCCGGGCTGTACGTGTGTTGAACGCGGAGGCGCCGTCCGTTCGTTGCTAGATCGGATCTTCCGCGATTTGAATTGCCGCGAGTACGACTCCGCGTTCTTGAAGTGCTTCCGCTTAGCGATCTTCAAGGGTATGAAGATGCACCCCCTCTCCCTCTCTTGTTGCTAGAATCTCCATAGATTGATCTTGGTGATGCGTAGAAAATTTTGAATTTCTGCTACGTTCCCCAACAGTGGCATCATGAGCTAGGTCTATTGCGTAGATTCTATGCACGAGTAGAACACATGTTGTTGTGGGTGTTGATTTTGTTCAATATGCTTACCGTTACTAGTCCTATCTTGTTTCGACGGTATTGTGGGATGAAGCCGCCCGGACCGACCTTATACATACACTTACGTGAGACAGGTTCCACCGACTGACATGCACTTGTTGCATAAGGTGGCTAGAGGGTGCCAGTCTCTCCCACTTTAGTCGGATCAGATTCGATGAAAAGGGTCCTTATGAATGGTAAATAGCAATTGGCATATCACGTTGTGGTTTTGGCGTAGGTAAGAAACGGTCTTGCTAGAAACCTATAGCAGCCACATAAAAACTTGCAACAACAATTAGAGGACGTCTAACTTGTTTTTGCAGCATATGCCGTGTGATGTGATATGGCCAAGAAGGATGTGATGAATGAAATATATGTGATGTATGAGATTAATCATATTCTTGTAATAGGAATCACAACTTGCATGTCGATGAGTATGACAACCGGCAGGAGCCATAGGAGTTGTCTTTATTTATCTTATGACCTACATGTCACTGAATAACGCCATGTAATTACTTTACTTCATTGCTAAACCGTTAGCCATAGTAGTAGAAGTAATAGTTGGCGAGACAACTTCATGGAGACACGATGATGGAGATCATGGTGTCATGCCGGTAACGATGATGATCATGGAGCCCCGAAGATGGAGATCAAAAGGAGCAAAATGATATTGGCCATATCATGTCACTATTTGATTGCATGTGATGTTTATCATGTTTATGCATCTTATTTGCTTAGAACGATGGCAGTAAATAAGATGATCCCTCATAATAATTTCAAGAAAGTGTTCCCCCTAACTATGCATCGTTGCGAAAGATCATTGCTTCGAAGCACCAGGTGATGATCGGGTGTGATAGATTCTGATGTTCACATACAACGGGTGTAAGCCAGATTTACATACGCGAAACACTTAGGTTGACTTGACGAGCCTGGCATGTATAGACATGGCCTCGGTACACAAGAGACCGAAAGGTCGAACATGAGTCGTATAGTAGATATGATCAACATGAAGATGTTCACCGATGATGACTAGTCCGTCTCACGTGATGATCGGACACGGCCTAGTTGACTCGGATCATGTATCACTTAGATGACTAGAGGGATGTCTATCTGAGTGGGAGTTCATCAAATAATTTGATTAGATGAACTTAATTATCCTAAACATAGTCAAAGGTCTTTGCAAATTATGTCGTAGCTCGCGTTTTAGTTCTACTGTTTTAGATATGTTCCTAGAGAAAATTTAGTTGAAAGTTGATAGTAGCAATTGTGCGGACTGGGTCCGTAAACTGAGGATTGGCCTCATTGCTGCGCAGAAGGCTTATGTCCTTAATGCACCGCTCGGTGTGCTGAACCTCGAACGTCGTCTGTGGATGTTGCGAACATCTGACATACACGTTTTGATGACTACGTGATAGTTCAGTAATGTTAAACGGTTTAGAACTGAGGCACTGAAGACGTTTTAGAAACGTCGCAGGACATATAAGATGTTCCAAGGGATGAAATTGGGATTTCAGGCTCGTGCCTACGTCAAGAGGTATAAGACCTCTGACGAGTTTCTTAGCCTACAAACTAAGGGAGAAAAGCTCAATCATTGAGCTTGTGCTCAGATTGTCTGAGTACAACAATCACTTGAATCGAGTGGGAGTTAATCTTCCAGATGAGATAGTGATGGTTCTCCAAAGTCACTAGCACCAAGCTACTAGAGCTTCGTGATGAACTATAACATATCAGGGATAGATATGATGATCCTTGAGCTATTCGCGATGTTTGACACCGCAAAAGTAGAAATCAAGAAGGAGCATCAATTGTTGATGGTTAGTGAAACCACAAGTTTCAAAGAGGGCAAGGGCAAGAAGGTATACTTCATGAAACGGCAAATCAGTTGCTGCTCTAGTGAAGAAACCCAAGGTTGAACCCAAACCAGAGACTAAGTGCTTCTGTAATAAGAGGGAACAATCACTGAAGCAGAACTACCCTAGATACTTGGTAGATGAGAAGGCTGGCAAGGTTGAGAGAAGTACATTGGATATACATTGTATTAAATGTGTACTTTACTAGTACTCCTAGTAGCACCAGGGTATTAAGATACCGGTTCGGTTGCTAAGTGTGTTAGTAACTCGAAATAAAAGAGCTACGTAATAAACGGAGACTAGCTAAAGGTGAGATGACGATGTGTGTTGGAAGTGTTTCCAAGGTTGATGTGATCAAGCATCGCCTGCTCCCTCTACCATCGAGATTGGTGTTAAACCTAAATAATTGTTATTTGGTGTTTGCGTTGAGCATAGACATGATTGGATTATGTCTATCGCAATATGGTTATTCATTTAAGGAGAATAATGGTTACTCTATTTATTTTAATAATACCTTCAATGGTCTTGCACCTAAAAGAATGGTTTATTGAATCTCGATCGTAGTGATACACATGTTCATGCCAAAAGATATAAGATAGTAATGATAGTACCACCTGCTTGTGGAACTGCCATTTGAGTCATATTGATATAAAACGCATGAAGAAGCTCCATGTTGATGGATCTTTGGACTCACTCGTTTTTGAAAAGTTTGAGACATGCGAACCATGTCTATTGGTATGTGCGCATGAAGAAACTCCATGCAGATGGATCGTTTGGACTCACTTGATTCTAAATCACTTGAGACATGCAAATCATACCACATGGGAAAGATGACTGAAAAGCCTCATTTTCAGTAAGATGGAACAAGAGAGCAACTTGTTGGAAGTAATACATTTTGATGTTTGTTGTCCAATGAGTGCCGAGGCACGCAGTGGATATTGTTATGTTCTTACTTCACAGATGACTTGAGTAGATGCTGAGTATATTTACTTGATGAAACACAAGTCTGAATTATTGAAAGGTTCAAGTAATTTTAGAGTGAAGTTGAAGATCATCGTGACAAGAGGATAAAATGTCTATGATATGATCATAGAGATGAATATCTGAGTTACGAGTTTGTTATACAATTAAGACCTTGTGGAAATTGTTTCACAACTAATACCGCCTGAAACACCATAGTGTGATGGTGTGTCCGGACATCATAGCTGCACCCTATTGGATATGGTGCATACCATGATGTCTCTTATCGAATTACCACTACCATTCATGGGTTAGGCATTAGAGACAACCGCATTCACTTTAAATAGGGCACCACGTAGTTCCATTGAGATGACACCGTATGAACTATGGTTTAGAGAAACCTAAGCTGTCGTTTCTTGAAAGTTTGGGGCTGCGACGCTTATGTGAAAAAGTTTCATCCTGATAAGCTCGAACCCAAAGCGGATAAATACATCTTCATAGGACACCCAAAATAGTTGGGTATACCTCCTAATTCAGACCCGAAAGCAAAAGTGATTGTTCTAGAAATGGGTCCTTTCTCGAGGAATAGTTTCTCTCGAAAGAATTGAGTGGGAGGATGGTGGAGACTTGATGAGGTTGTTGAACCATCACTTCAACCAGTGTGTAGAAGGGCACATGAAGTTGTTCTTGTGGCACCTACACCAATTGAAGTGGAAGCTGATGATAGTGATCATGAAACTTCGGATCAAGTCACTACCAAACCTCGTAGGTCAACAAGGATGTGTACTACTTCAGAGTGGTACGGTAATCATGTCTTGGAAGTCGTGTTGCTAGACAACAATGAACCTACGAGCTATGGAGAAGCGATGGTGGGCCCGGATTCCGACAAATGGCTAGAGGCCATAAAATTCGAGAGAGAATCCATGTATGAAAACAAAGAGTGGACTTTGGAAGAACTACTTGATGGTCGTAAGGTTGTTGGGTATAGATGGATTTTAAAAGAAAGATGGACAATGATGGTATTTGTCACCATTAAGAAAGCTCGACTTGTCGCTAAGATGTTTTCCGACAAGTTCAAGGAGTTGACTACGATGAGATTCTCACTCGTAGTGATGCTAAGAGTCTGTTGGAATTATATTAGCAGTTACTGCATTATTTATGAAATCTTGTAGATAGGATGTCAAAACATTGTTTCCTCTATGATTTTTTGAGGAAAGGTTGTACGTGATACAACCAGAAAGTTTTGTCAATCCTAAATGATGCTAACAAGTATGCAAAACTCCAGCAATCCTTATAAGGACTGGAGTAAGCATCTCGGAGTTGGAATATACACTTTGATGAGATGATCAAAGATTTTGGGTTTATACAAAGTTTATGAGAAACTTGTATTTCCAAAGAAGTGAGTGGGAGCACTATAGAATTTCTGATGAGTATATGTTATTGACATATTGTTGATCAGAAATGATGTAGAATTTCTGGACAGCATATAGGGTTATTTGAAAAGTGTTTTTCAATGGAAAACCTGGATTAAGCTACTTGAACATTGAGCATCAAGATCTATAAGGATAGATCAAAAACGCTTAATAGTACTTTCAAATAAATACATACCGTGACAAGATTTTGAAGGAGTTCAAAATAGAGCGGCAAAGAAGGAGTTCTTGGCTGTGTTATAAGGTGTGAATATTGAGTAAGACTCAAGACATGACCTTGGCAGAAGAGAGAGAAAGGACGAAGGTCGTCCCCTATGCTTCAGACGTAGGCTCTATAGTATGTTGTGCTGTGTACCGCACCTGAAGTGTGCCTTGCCGTGAGTCAGTCAAGGGGTACAAGAGTGATCCATGAATGGATCACAGGACAACGGTCAAACTTATCCTTAGTAACTAGTGGACTAAGGAATTTTCTCGATTATGGAGGTGGTAAAAGAGTTTGTCGTAAAGGGTTACGCCGATGCAAACTTTGACACCAATCCGGATTATTCTGAGTAGTAAACTGGATTCGTATAGTAGAACAGTTATTTGGAATAGCTCTAAATAGAGCATGGTAGCTGCATCTAGGAGATGACATAGAGATTTGCAAAGCACACACGAATCTGAAAGGTTCAGATCCGTTGACTAATAACCTCTCTCACAAGCGAGATATGATCAAACCCCATGGGCATTGATTCATTACAATCACATAGTGATGTAAACTAGATTATTGACTCTAGTGCAAGTGGGAGACTATTGGAAATATGCCCTAGAGACAATAATAAAATGGTTATTATTGTAGATAATTGTCTATTATTCATGCTATAATTGTATTGACCGGAAACCGCAATACATGTGTGAATACATAGACCACAACATGTCCCTAGTGAGCCTCTAGTTGACTAGCTCGTTGATCAACAGATGGTCATGGTTTCCTGACCATGGACATTGGATGTCTTTGATAACGGGATCACATCATTAGGAGAATGATGTGATGGACAAGACCCAATCCTAAGCATAGCACAAGATCATGTAGTTCGTTTGCTAAAGACTTTCTAATGTCAAGTATCATTTCCTTAGACCATGATTGTGTAACTCCTTGATACCGTAGGAGTGCTTTGGGTGTACCAAATGTCACAATGTAACTGGGTGACTATAAAGGTGTACTACAGGTATCTCCGAAAGTGTCTGTTGGGCTGGCATGAATCGAGACTGGGATTTGTCACTCCGTATGACGAAGAGGTATCTCTGGGCCCACTCGGTAATGCATCATCATAATGAGCTCAATGTGACCAAGTGTCTGGTCACGGGATCATGCATTACGGAACGAGTAAAGTGACTTTCCGGTAATGAGATTGAACGAGGTATTGGGATACCGACGATCGAATCTCGGGCAAGTAACATACCGATTGACAAAGGGAATTGCATACGGGATTGCTTGAATCCTTGACATCGTGGTTCATCCGATGAGATCATCGTGGAACATGTGGGAGACAACATGGGTATCCAGATCCCTCTCTTGGTTATTGACCGGAGAATGTCTCGGTCATGTCTGCATGGTTCCCGAACCCATAGGGTCTACACACTTAAGGTTCGGTGACGCTAGAGTTGTTATGGGAAATAGTATGTGGTTACCGAAGGTTGTTCGGAGTCCCGGATGAGATCCCGGACATGAGGAGGAGCTCTGGAATGGTCCGGAGGTGAAAATCGGTATATTGGACGAAGGGTATTGGAGTCCGGAATTGTTCCAGGGGTACCAGGTAATGGCCAGCATGTCCGAAAGGGGTTTCGGAGGCCCCGACAAGCGTTGGGGGGCCTTATGGGCCAAGGGGAGAGGGAACATCAGCCCACTAAGGGGCTGAGCGCCCCTCCCACCCAATCTCACATAACCAAGAGAGGTGGGGGCGCCACCCCTAGGGCAGCCGCCCCTCCCGGCTTGGGGGGCAAGTTTCCTAGGGGTTGGGGGCGCCCAAACCCATCTAGGGTTTCCCCTGTGGCCGCCGCCCCTCCTCTAGGGAACCATAGGGCACCTCCCCCTCCTCCCTTCCCCCTATATATAGTGAGGGAGAGAGAGGGCAGCTGCACTCTTCCTTGGCGCAGCCCCTCCCTCCTCCAACACCTCCTCCTTCTCCGTAGTGCTTGGCGAAGCCCTGTCGGAGAACCACGAGCTCCATCACCACCACGTCGTCGTGCTGTCGGAGTTCTCCCTCAACTTCTCCTCTCCCCTTGCTGGATCAAGAAGGAGGAGACATCCCGGGCTGTACGTGTGTTGAACGCATAGGCGCCGTCCGTTCGGCGCTAGATCAGATCTTCCGCGATTTGAATCGCCGCGAGTACGACTCCATCAACCGCGTTCTTGAAATGCTTCCGCTTTGCGATCTTCAAGGGTATGAAGATGCACGCCCTCTCCCTCTCTTGTTGCTAGAATCTCCATAGATTGATCTTGGTGATGCGTAGAAAATTTTGAATTTCTGCTACGTTCCCCAACACAGATCACATCTGCTCCACGCGAACCGCCCACCATCATTCCTTTGCTGCTGCTGCCGCCGGTGACTCCATCCCGTCCGCCGCGTACATGGTCGATGGGAGAGCAGGTCTCCGAAACACCATCTCTCTGATTCCTGTACGGGAGAGAGATGAATAGGTTTTTGGTAAGCGACTACGCAACTGCTCGCCTCCGATCCACTACGTCCGCGTCATCTCCGTCATCACCGTGTCCAGTGATGTCGAACGTGTCGCCGCCGAAAAGACCGAGGCCGGCAAGAAGGCCGCCGAGGATCCTGCTGCTGCTGCCACCGCCGCGGCGGCTTCTGCATGGCCTACTGGAGAGTATAACGCGTTTATCCCTCTCCTGATTATTTCTGTATTGGCAGTGCTAGCATCATGTGTAGATTTGTCTACTGTTTGCATAGTACGTGCTTGTTTAGACCAGTACCAGTATGCTATTAGTTCTGTCAATGCCATGCTAGTTATCTACTTATGGATTAAAATAGTCGAAAATTGCCTATTTACTTAGCAATCCAAAAACCTATTATGTGTAGGAATTTTTCGGCCAGTGGCTTTGCCGCAGCACTGAAACATGATAAGTTTACCGGTACGTATTTTAAGTGTTGGCAGACAAAGACCACTTTATGGCTCACGACTATGAACGTGTTTTGGGTCACCAGTGTGTCCACGGGAATGATTGCTCCTGAACAGGAGAAGGCGTTCAGGGAGGCAACCACTGTGTTTCTCGGAGCAGTTCTCAGCGTGATCGGAGATAAACTGGTCGACACATATTTACATGTGCATGTCGCCAAGGACTTGTGGGAGGCGCTCGAATCTAAGTTCGGGGCTGCCGATGCAGGGAGCGAGATGTATATTATAGAGCGGTTCCATGATAACAAGATGGTTGAGAACCATCCTGTACTGGAGCAGGCTCATGAGATAATATGCATTGTTAAAGAGCTTGAGCTTCTGAAGTGCGAGTTACTGGGCAAGTTTGTCGCGGGCTGCATAATCGCTAAGCTCCCTAATTCCTGGAAGAACTTTGCCACCACTCTGAAACATCAAAGGCATGAATTCTCTGAGGAGGGTGTCATTGGCCATCTGAGTGCTGAGCCGAATTCGAAGGCAAAGGACTCGCACGGAAAAGGGGCCGAAGGGACTTCTGTTGCCAACATGGTGAACTAGAGGAACTTCAACTCCCACAAGCCCAAGGGAAATAACGGTGTCCAACAGAATACCGACTCTAAGAAGAAGGGTAAGAAGACCTTCAAGAAGAACAAGAAGGATGAGGGCTGCTTTACTTCTGGTTCGGTTGAACACTGGGCCAACAAGTGCCCAAACAAGTACAAGAAGTTAGGACGGGACTCCAAGTCCGTCAACATGATTGTGGGTAACAATGAGAATGGTGCATCTGGGTACGGTAATTTATTTACTGTTTTTTTAGTGTTTCAGCCCACCGATTGGTGGATGGACACAGGTGCAGGTGTTCATGTGTGTGCTGACATTTCATTGTTTTCTTCTTACCAGGTCACAGGCCACGGGTCCATATTGATGGGGAATGGCGCGAGTGCCTCTGTTCATGGTGTTGGTACGGTCGATCTGAAGTTTACTTCGGGAAAGATCGTGCAGCTGAAGAACGTGCATCATGTCCCCGCCATCAAGAAGAACCTCGTTAGTGGATCCCTTCTATGTAGAGAAGGATTTAAGTGTTGGGGAACGTTGCAGAAAATAAAAAAATTCTACGCTTTCACCAAGATCAATCTATGAGTTCATCTAGCAACGAGAGAGAGGAGTGCATCTACATACCCTTGTAGATCGCGAGCGGAAGCGTTCAAGAACGGGGTTGAGGGAGTCGTACTCGCCGTGATCCAAATCACCGAAGATCCTAGTGCTGAACGGACAGCACCTCCACATTCAACACCTGTACGGTTGGGAAGACGTCTCATCCTTCTTGATCCAGCAAGGGGGGAGAATAGGTTGATGAAGATCCAGCAGCACGACGGCGTGGTGGTGGATGCAGCAACGATCTCGGCAGGGCTTCGCCAAGCTTCTGCGAGAGGGAGAGGTGTAGCAAGGGGAGAGGGAGGCGCCAAGAGCATGGGTGCAGGTGCCCTCCATCCCCCCTCTTTATATAGGCCCCCTAGGGGGGCGGCCCTAGGAGATGCAATCTCCTAGGGGGGGCGGTGGCCAAGGGGGTGGCTTGCCCCCAAGGCAAGTGGGGGCACCCCCCACCCCTAGGGTTTCCAACCCTAGGCGCAGGGGGACCTAGGGGGGCGCACCACCCCACCAAGGGCTGGTTCCCCTCCCACTTCAGCCCATGGGGCCCTTCAGGATAGGTGGCCCCACCCGGTGGACCCCCGGGACCCTTCCGGTGGTCCCGGTACAATACCGGTGACCCGCGAAACTTTCCCGATGGCCGAAACCTGACTTCCTATATATAAATCTTTACCTCCGGACCATTCCGGAACTCCTCGTGACATCCGAGATCTCATCCGGCACTCTGAACAACTTTTGGTTAACTGCATACTCATATCTCTACAACCCTAGCATCACCGAACCTTAAGTGTGTAGACCGTATGGGTTCGGGAGACATGCAGACATGACCGAGACGCCTCTCCGGTCAATAACCAACAGCGGGATCTGGATAACCATGTTGGCTCCCACATTCTCCTCGGTGATCTCATCGGATGAACCACGATGTCGAGGATTCAAGCAACCCCGTATACAATTCCCTTTGTCAATCGGTACGTCACTTACCCGAGATCCAATCGTCGGTATCCCAATACCTCGTTTAATCTCGTTACGGGCAAGTAACTTTACTCGTATCGTAATGCATGATCCCGTGACCAGACACTTGGTCACAATGAGCTCATTATGGTGATGCATTACCGAGTAGGACCAGAGATACCGCTCCGTCATACGGAGTGACAAATCCCAGTCTCGATTCGTGCCAACCCAACAGACACTTTCGGAGATACCCGTAGTGCACATTTATAGTCACCCAGTTACGTTGTGACGTTTGGCACACCCAAAGCACTCCTACGGTATCCGGGAGTTGCACAATCTCATGGTCTAAGGAAATGATACTTGACATTTGGAAAAGCTCTAGCTAAACGAACTACACGATCTTTGAGCTATGCTTAGTCTTGGGTCTTGTCCATCACATCATTCTCCTAATGATGTGATCCCGTTATCAATGACATCCAATGTCCATAGTCAGGAAACCATGACTATCTGTTGATTAATGAGCTAGTCAACTAGAGGCTCACTAGGGACATGTTGTGGTCTATGTATTCACACATGTATTATGATTTCCGAATAATACAATTATAGCATGAATAACAGACAATTATCATGAACAAAGAAATATAATAATAACCATTTTATTATTGCCTCTAGGGCATATTTCCAACAGTCTCCCACTTGCACTAGAGTTCACTAATCTAGTTACATTGTGATAAATCGAACACCCATGGAATTCTGGTGTTGATCATGTTTTGCCCTAGGGAGAGGTTTAGTCAACGGATCTGCTACATTCAGGTCCGTATGTACTTTACAAATATCTATGTCTCCATCTTGAACATTTTCACGAATGGAGTTGAAGCGACGCTTGATGTGCCTGGTCTTCTTGTGAAACCTGGGCTCCTTTGCAAGTGCAATAGCTCCAGTGTTGTCACAGAAGAGTTTGATCGGCCCCAACGCATTGGGTATGACTCCTAGGTCGGTGATGAACTCCTTCACCCAGATTGCTTCATGCGCTGCCTCCAAGGCTGCCATGTACTCCGCTTCACATGTAGATCCCGCCATGACGTTTTGCTTGCAACTGCACTAGCTTACTGCCCCACCATTCAAAATATACATGTATCCGGTTTGTGACTTAGAGTCATCCAGATCTGTGCCAAAGCTAGCGTCGACGTAACCCTTTACGATGAGCTCTTCGTCACCTCCATAAATGAGAAACATATCCTTAGTCCTTTTCAGGTACTTTAGGATGTTCTTGACCGTTGTCCAGTGTTCCATGCCGGGATTACTTTGGTACCTTCCTACCAAACTTACGGCAAGGTTTACATCAGGTCTGGTACACAGCATGGCATACATAATAGACCCTATAGCTGAGGCATAGGAGATGACGCTCATCTCTTCTATATCTTCTGCCGTGGTCGGGCATTGAGCCGAGCTCAATCTCACACCTTGCAATACAGGAAGAACCCTTTCTTGGACTGATCCATATTGAACTTCTTCAATATCTTATCAAGGTATGTGATTTGTGAAAGACCTATGAGGCGTCTTCATCTATCCCTATAGATCTTGATGCCTAATATGTAAGCAGCTTCTCCAAGGTCCTTCATTGAAAAACACTTCTTCAAGTAGGCCTTAATGCTGTCCAAAAGTTCTATATCATTTCCCATCAAAAGTATGTCATCTACGTATAATATGAGAAATGCTACAGAGCTCCCACTCACTTTCTTGTAAACGCAGGCTTCTCCATAAGTCTGCATAAACCCAAACGCTTTGATCATCTCATCAAAGCGAATGTTCCAACTCCGAGATGCTTGCACCAGCCCATAAATGGATCGCTGGAGCTTGCATACCTTGTTAGCATTCTTAGGATCGACAAAACCTTCCGGCTGCATCATATACAGTTCTTCCTTAAGATAGCCAATAAGGAATGCCGTTTTGACGTCCATCTGCCATATCTCATAATCATAGTATGCGGCAATTGCTAACATGATTCAGACGGACTTTAGCTTCGCTGCGGGAGAGAATGTCTCGTCGTAGTCAACCCCTTGAACTTGTCGATAACCCTTAGTGACAAGTCGAGCTTTATAAATGGTAACATTACCATCCGCGTCCGTATTCTTCTTAAAGATCCATTTGTTTTCTATCGCTCGCCGATCATCGGGCAAATCTGTCAAAGTCCATACTTCGTTTTCATACATGGATCCTATCTCGGATTACATGGCTTCAAGCCATCTGTTGGAATCTAGGCCCGCCATCGCTTCTTCATAGTTCGAAGGTTTTCCGTTGTCTAACAACATGATTTCCAGGACAGGGTTGCCATACCACTCTGGTGTGGAACGTGTCCTTGTGGACCTACGAAGTTCAGTAGTAACTTGATCTGAAGTACCTTGATCATCATCATTAATTTCCTCTTCAGTTGGTGCAGGCACCACAGGAACATCTTCCTGAGCTGTGCTACTTACCGGTTCAAGAGGTAGTACTTCATCAAGTTCCACTTTCCTCCCACTTACTTCTCTCGAGAGAAACTCTTTCTCCAGAAAGGACCCGTTCTTGGCAACAAAGATCTTGCCTTCGGATCTGAGGTAGAAGGTATACCCAATGGTTTCCTTAGGGTATCCTATGAAGACGCATTTTTCCGACTTGGGTTCGAGCTTTTCAGGTTGAAGTTTCTTGACATAAGCATCGCATCCCCAAACTTTTAGAAACGACAGCTTAGGTTTCTTCCCAAACCATAATTCATACGGTGCCGTCTCAACGGATTTAGACGGTGCCCTATTTAAAGTGAATGTAGCTGTCTCTAGAGCGTATCCCCAAAAAGATAGCGGTAAATCGGTAAGAGACATCATAGACCGCACCATATCCAATAAAGTGTGATTACGACGTTCGAACACACCATTACGCTGAGGTGCTCCAGGCGGCGTGAGTTGTGAAACGATTCCACATTTCCTTAAGTGCGTACCAAATTCATGACTTAAATATTCTCCTCCACGATCTGATCGCAAGAACTTTATTTTTCGGTCACGTTGATTCTCTACCTCATTCTAAAATTCCTTGAACTTTTCAAAGGTCCCAGACTTGTGTTTCATCAAGTAGACATACCCATATCTACTGAAGTCGTCAGTGAGAGTGAGAACATAACGATATCCTCCGAGAGCCTCAACGCTCATTGGACCGCACACATCAGTATGTATGATTTCCAATAAGTTGGTTGCTTGCTCCATTGTTCGGGAGAATGGAGTCTTGGTCATTTTTCCCATGAGGCATGGTTCGCATGTGTCAAATGATTCATAATCGAGAGACTCTAAAAGTCCATCAGTATGGAGCTTCTTCATGCTCTTGACACCAATGTGACCAAGGCGGCAGTGCCACAAGTATGTGGGACTATCGTTATCAACTTTACATCTTTTGGTATTCACACTATGAATATGTGTAACATCACGTTCGAGATTCATTAAGAATAAACCATTGACTATCGGGGCATGACTATAAAACATATCTCTTAGAACAACCATTATTCTCGGATTTAAATGAGTAGCCATCTCGTATTAAACGAGATCCAGATACAATGTTCATGCTCAAAGCTGGCACTAAATAACAATTATTGTGGTTTAAAACTAATCCCGTAGGTAAATGTAGAGGTAGCGTGCCGACGGCAATCACATCGACCTTGGAACCATTCCCGACGCGCATCGTCACCTCGTCCTTTGCCAGTCTCCGCTTATTCCGCAGCTCCTGCTTTGAGTTACAAATATGAGCAACGGCACCGGTATCAAATACCCAGGAGCTACTACGAGTACTGGTAAGGTACACATCAATTACATGTATATCAAATATACCTTTAGTGTTGCCGGCCTTCTTGTACGCTAAGTATTTGGGGCAGTTCCGCTTCCAGTGACCCTTCCCTTTGCAATAAAAGCACTCAGTTTCAGGCTTGGGTCCATTCTTTGACTTCTTCCCGGCAACTGGCTTACCAGGCGCGGCAACCTCCTTGCCATCCTTCTTGAAGTTCTTCTTACCCTTGCCTTTCTTGAAATTAGTGGTTTTATTCACCATCAACACTTGATGTTCCTTTTTGATCTCTACCTCTGCTGATTTCAGCATTGAATATACCTCAGGAATGGTCTTTTCCATCCCTTGCATATTGAAGTTCATCACAAAGCTCTTATAGCTCGATGGAAGCGACTGAAGGATTCTGTCAATAACCGCGTCATCCGGGAGGTTAACTCCCAGCTGAGTCAAGCAGTTGTGCAACCCAGACATTTTGAGTATGTGCCCACTGACAGAACTATTTTCCTCCATCTTACAACTGAAGAACTTGTCGGAGACTTCATATCTCTCGACCCGGGCATGAGCTTGGAAAACCATTTTCAGCTCTTCGAACATCTCATATGCTCCGTGTTGCTCAAAATGCTTTTGGAGCCCTGGTTCTAAGCTATAAAGCATGCCACACTGAACGAGGGAGTAATCATCAGCACGAGACTGCCAAGCGTTCATAACGTCTTGGTTCTCTGGGATGGGTGCTTCGCCTAGCGGTGCTTCTAGGACATAATCTTTCTTTGTAGCTATGAGGATGATCCTCAGGTTCCGGACCCAGTCCGTATAGTTGCTGCCATCATCTTTCAGCTTGGTTTTCTCTAGGAACGCGTTGAAGTTGAGGTGGACATGAGCGTTGGCCATTTTATCTACAAGACATATTTGCAAAGGTTTTTAGACTAAGTTCATGATAATTAAGTTCATCTAATCAAATTATTTAATGAACTCCCACTCAGATTAGACATCCCTCTAGTCATCTAAGTGATACAAGATCCGAGTAGACTAGGCCGTGTCCGATCATCACGTGAGACGGACTAGTCATCATCGGTGAACATCTCCATGTTGATCGTGTCTTCCATACGACTCATGTTCGACCTTTCGGTCTCTTGTGTTCCGAGTCCATGTCTGTAAATGCCAGGCTCATCAAGTTAACCTAAGTGTTTTGCATGTGTAAATATGTCTTACACCCGTTGTATGTGAACGTTAGAATCTATCACACCCGATCATCGCGTGGTGCTTCGAAACAACGAACTTTCGCAACGGTGCACAGTTAGGGGGAACACTTTCTTGAAATTATTATGAGGGATCATCTTATTTACTACCGTCGTTCTAAGTAAACAAGATGCATAAACATAATAAACATCACAAGCAATTAAACAGTGACATGATATGGCCAATATCATATAGCTCCTTTGATCTCCATCTTCGGGGCTCCATGATCATCTTCGTCATCGGCATGACACTATGATCTCCATCATCATGATCTCCATCATCGTGTCTCCATGAAGTTGCTCGCCAACTATTACTTCTACTACTATGGCTAACGGTTTAGCAATAAAGTAAAGTAATTACATGGCATTAAATCATTGACACGCAAGTCATACAATAATTAAGACAACTCCTATGGCTCCTGCCGGTTGTCATACTCATCGACATGCAAGTCGTGAATCCTATTACAAGAACATGATCTCATACATCACATATATATCATTCATCATTCATCACAACTTTTGGCCATATCACATCACAAATCATATGCTGCCAAAACAAGTTAGACGTCCTCTAATTGTTGTTGCATGTTTTACGTGGCTACAATAGGGTTCTAGCAAGAACGTTTTCTTACCTACGTAAAAGCCACAACGTGATTTGCCAACTTCTATTTACCCTTCATAAGGACCCTTTTCATCGAATCCGCTCCAACTAAAGTGGGAGAGACAGACACCCGCTAGCTACCTTAGGCAACTAGTGCATGTCAGTCGGTGGAACCTGTCTCACGTAAGCGTACGTGTAAGGACGGTCCGGGCCGCTTCATCCCACAATACCGCTGAAGCAAAATAAGACTAGTAGTGGCAAGAAAGTTGACAACATCTACGCCCACAACAAATTTGTGTTCCACTCGTGCAAAAAGAACTACGCATAGACCTAGCTCTGATACCACTGTTGGAGAACGTTGCAGAAAATAAAAAAAATCTACGGTTTCACCAAGATCAATCTATGAGTTCATCTAACAATGAGAGAGAGGAGTGCATCTACATACCCTTGTAGATCGCGAGCGGAAGCGTTCAAGAGAACGGGGTTGAGGGAGTCGTACTCGTCGTGATCCAAATCACCGAAGATCCTAGTGATGAACGGACAGCACCTCCGCGTTCAACACACGTATGGTTGGGAAGACGTCTCCTCCTTCTTGATCCAGCAAGGGGGAAGGAGAGGTTGATGAAGATCCAGCAGCACGACTGCATGGTGGTGGATGCAGCAGCGATCTCGGCAGGGCTTCGCCAAGCTTCTGCGAGAGGGAGAGGTGTAGCAAGGGGAGAGGGAGGCGCCAAGAGCATGGGTGCGGCTGCCCTCCCTCCCCCCTCTTTATATAGGGCCCCTAGGGGGGGCGCCGGCCCTAGGAGATGCAATCTCCTAGGGGGGCGGCGGCCCTAGGAGATGCAATCTCCTAGGGGGGCGGCGGCCAAGGGGGTGGCTTGCCCCCCAAGGCAAGTGGAGGCGCCCCCCCCCCCCACCCCTAGGATTTCCAACCCTAGGCGCAGGGGGGCCCACCAGCTCACCAGGGGCTGGTTCCCCTCCCACTTCAGCCCATGGGGCCCTCCGGGATAGGTGGCGCACCCGGTGGACCCCCGGGCCCCTTCCGGTGGTCCCGGTACAATACCGGTGACCCCCAAAACTTTCCTGATGGCCGAAACCTGACTTCCTATATATAATTCTTTACCTCCGGACCATTCTGGAACTCCTCGTGACGTCCGGGATCTCATCCGGGACTCTGAACAACTTTCGGTTTACTGCATACTCATATCTCTACAACCCTAGCATCACCGAACCTTAAGTGTGTAGACCCTACGGGTTCGGGAGACATGCAGACATGACCGAGATGCCTCTCCGGTTAATAACCAACAGCGGGATCTGGATACCCATGTTGGCTCCCACATGCTCCTCGATGATCTCATCGGATGAACCACGATGTCGAGGATTCAAGCAACCCCGTATACAATTCCCTTTGTCAATCGGTACGTTTGTTACCCGAGATCCGATCGTCGGTATCCCAATACCTTGTTTAATCTCGTTACCGGCAAGTCACTTTACTCGTACCGTAATGCATGATCCCATGACCAGACACTTGGTCACATTGAGCTCATTATGATGATGCATTACCGAGTGGGCCTAGAGATACCTCTCCATCATACGGAGTGACAAATCCCAGTCTCGATTCGTGCCAACCCAACAGACACTTTCGGAGATACCCGTAGTGCACATTTATAGTCAGCCAGTTACGTTGTGACGTTTGGCACACCCAAAGCACTCCTACGGTATCCGGGAGTTGCACAATCTCATGGTCTAAGGAAATGATACTTGACATTTGGAAAAGCTCTAGCTAAACGAACTACACGATCTTTGAGCTATGCTTAGTCTTGGGTCTTGTCCATAACATCATTCTCCTAATGATGTGATCCCGTTATCAATGACATCCAATGTCCATAGTCAGGAAACCATGACTATCTGTTGATCAATGAGCTAGTCAACTAGAGGCTCACTAGGGACATGTTGTGGTCTATGTATTCACACGTGTATTACGATTTCCAGATAATACAATTATAGCATGAATAACAGACAATTATCATGAACAAAGAAATATAATAATAACCATTTTATTATTGCCTCTAGGGCATATTTCCAACATTAAGTTGGTTTTCGAGTCTAATAAATTAGTTGTTACTAAGCATGGACTATTTTTGGAAAAGGTTATGAGAGCGGAGGGATGTTCCGCCTTTCCCTTGCAGATTTCTGTAATAAAGTCGTGAACCATATTCATTCGAGTTTTAATGAATCTGAAGTTTGGCATTCACGTCTTTGTCACATAAGTTTTGGTGTTATGACGTGGCTAGCTAAGTTGGATTTAATCCCGAGTTTCACATTAGCTAAAGGTTCTAAGTGTCTTTCAGGTGTGCAAGCTAAGCAACCTCGCCAACCTCACAAGGCTGCGGAGGAAAGACACTTGGCACCATTAGAACTCATACATTCTGATCTTTGTGAGATGAATGGTGTGTTGACTAAAGGTGGAAAGAAATACTTCATGACATTGATAGATGATTCCACTAGATATTGATGTGTGTATCTGTTAAATACTAAAGATGAGGCTCTACACTACTTTAAAATCTATAAGGCAGAAGTTGAGAATCAACTTGAAAAGAAAATTAAACAAGTCTGGTCAGATCGTGGTGGAGAGTACTTCTCGAGTGAGTTTGATTCCTTTTGTGCGGAACATGGCATTATTCATGAGAGGACGCCTCCCTATTCTCCCCAGTCAAATGGGGTTGCCGAGCGGAAAAACCATACTCTAACTAATCTGGTTAACGCCATGTTAGATACATCGGGTTTATCCAAGGCATGGTGGGGGGAGGCTATATTGACGGCATGTCATGTCCTAAATAAAGTTCCGACAAAGGATAATGAGATCACTCCCTATGAGAAATGGGCAAAGAGAAGGAAAACACTCTCGTACTTGCGTACTTGGGGCTGTTTGGCAAAAGTTAATGTGTCGATCCCCAAAAAGCGTAAGCTTGGACCCAAGACTGTGGACTGCGTTAATTTGGGCTACGCTAAGAACAGCGTTGGCTATAGATTTCTAGTAGTGAAATCTGAGGTACCTGACCAGAAGGTCGGTACAGTTGAAAGTGCAATCATGCCCTTAATCATATTTTGATGTTGATGACAACACATATGCTAGGGACTAATCATGTTTATCAAGTATATCTCAGGATCATGTCTCAAAGACCGTGTGTATGGATCATGACTAGGGACAAAAAGCATATAACTCAAGAATGGAGATACAAGACATTGACTTTGTTTATGGTTTATTCTTGAGTATAGGGATCCCGCACTATTAAGAGGGGATCGTTGGATCTAGTGAAAGACTTGCTCAAAATACACAGCTCCTATTCTTTGTCCCCGGACGTCCGGTGCTCTACGGACGTCCGGTCCCTCTCAGCTGTCCGGACGTTCGGCTCCCTCCAGTTGTCAGATGTTCCTTTACAGAATGATATTTAACGATTTCCGAAACTCTCCGGATGTCCGTCCTCCGGTCGTCCGACAGGTCTCAAACGTCCGGTACTTTCACAACCAAACCGTATTTACGGATTTCCGGACTCTCCGGTCGTCCGGGCTTCGGATGTCCGTCCTGTCTCGGACGTCTGTGTCCTATGTACTGGTTCATGGCTCACATATTCATAGTAGCCGGACGTCCGATGACTGCCGGACGTCCGGACTTACTTGTGCCACCGGACGTCCGATCTATTGATACGTCCATTTTGCATCATGCTTTTATGATAATATCTATTGCATTATGGGCTGTTATTTCACGTTATGTCACGATACTTATGGCTATTCTCTCTTATTTTACAAGGTTTATATGAAAAGGGAGAATGCCGGCAGCTGGAATTCTGGGCTGGAAAAGGAGCAAATATTGAAGGACTATTCTGTGCAACTCCAAAAGTCCTGGAACTCCATGGAATACCTTAGAATAAATAAAGAAAAAATGTCGCCAAAGATGAAGACCAGGGGGCCCACACCCTGCTCACGAGGATGGGGGGTGCCCCCCTGGGCGCGCCCCCCTACCTCGTGGGCCCCCTGGTGGCTCTCTGACGCCCATCTTCTCCTATATGAAGTCTTTCGATGAGAAAAAAATCGGAGAGAACCTTTCGGGACGAGACTCCGCCGCCACGAGGCGGAACCTTGGCGGAACCAATCTAGGGCTCTGGCGGAGCTTTTCTGCCGGGGACACTTCCCTCCGGGAGGGGGAAATCATCACCATCGTCATCACCAACACTCCTCTCATTGGGAGAGGGCAATCTCCATCAACATCTTCACCAGCACCATCTCATCTCCAAACCCTAGTTCATCTCTTGTATCCAATTCTTGTCTCCAAGTCCGGGATTGGTGCTAGTAGTTTGCTAGTAGTGTTGATTACTCTTTTTAGTTGATGCTCGTTGGTTTATTTGGTGGAAGATCATATGTTCAGATCCTATATGCACATTATTACCCCTCTGATTATGAACATGAATATGCTTTGTGAGTAGTTACGTTTGTTCCTGAGGACAAGGGAGAAGTCTTGCTATTAGTAGTCATGTGAATTTGGTATTCGTTCGATATTTTGATAAGATGTATGTTGTCTAACCTCTAGTGGTGTTATGTGAACGTCGACTACATAACACTTCACCATTATTTGGGCCTAGAGGAAGGCATTGGGAAGTAATAAGTAGATGATGGGTTGCTAGAGTGACAGAAGCTTAAACCCTAGTTTATGCGTTGCTTCGTAAGGGGCTGATTTGGATCCATATGTTTCATGCTATGGTTAGGTTTACCTTAATACTTTTGTTGTAGTTGCGGATGCTTGCAATAGAGGTTAATCATAAGTGGGATGCTTGTCCAAGTAAGGGCAGTACCCAAGCACCGGTCCACCCACATATCAAATTATCAAAGTACCGAACGCGAATCATATGAGCGTGATGAAAACTAGCTTGACGATATTCCCATGTGTCCTCGGGAGCGCTTTTCCTATTATAAGAGTTTGTCCAGGCTTGTCCTTTGCTACAAAAAGGATTGGGCCACCTTGCTGCACTTTATTTACTTTTGTTACTTGTTGCTCGTTACAATTTATCTTATCACAAAACTATCTGTTACCACTTATTTCAGTACTTGCAGAGAATACCTTGCTGAAAACCGCTTATCATTTCCTTCTGCTCCTCGTTGGGTTCGACACTCTTACTTATCGAAAGGACTACGATAGATCCCCTATACTTGTGGGTCATCAAGACTCTTTTCTGGCGCCGTTGCCGGGGAGTGAAGCGCCTTTGGTAGGTGGAATTTGGTAAGGAAAAATTTATTTAGTGTGCTGAAATTTTCTGTCACTTGTTACTATGGAAAGTAATTGTTTGAGGGGCTTGTTCGGGGTATCTTCACCCCGTCCGGTTGAGCCAAGAGTTGCTCCTCAACCTACTGAACCTACTGAATCTATTGAAAATGAAACTGCTTTTCAGATTCCTTCGGGTATGATGGAAAAACTGCTAGCTAACACTTTCGCAGGAGATGGAACAAAGCATCCTGACGAACATCTACGCTTTGTGGATGATATTTGTGGACTATTTAAGCTTGCAGGTATACCCGATGATGTTGTTAAGAAGAAGGCTTTCCCTTTATCTTTGGGGGAGACGCATTGACATGGTATAGGCTATGTGATGATACGAGATCATGGAACTATAAAAGAGTGAAATTGGAATTTCATCAAAAGTATTACCCTATGCATCTTGTTCATCGTGATCGCAATTATATATATAATTTTTGGCCTCGCGAAGGAGAAAGCATCGCTCAAGCTTGGGGGAGGCTTAAATCAATGTTATATTCATGCCCCAATCATGAGCTCTCAAAATTGACAATTCTCCAGAATTTTTATGCTCAACTTTCGGATAATAATCGCACCATGCTCGATACTTCTTGTGCTGGCTCTTTTATGATGAAGTCTATTGAATTTGTATGGAATCTATTGGATAGAATTAAACGCAACTCTGAAGATTGGGACCTCGACGAAGGTAAGGAGTCAGGTATGACACCCAAGTTTGATTGTGTTAAATCTTTTATGGATACCGATGTTTTCCGTAAGTTTAGCACTAAATATGGACTTGACTCTGAGATAGTAGCTTCTTTCTATGAATCTTTTGCTACTTATGTTGATCTCCCCAAGGAGAAGTGGTTTAAATATCATCCTCCCATAGAAGTAAAAGTAGCTGCACCTATTAAAGTTGAAGAAAAGATTGTCACTTATAATGATCCTATTGTTCCTACTTCTTATGTTGAGAAGCCTCCTTTCCCTGTTAGAATGAAGGATCATGCTAAAGCTTCAACTGTTGTTTGTAAAAGCAATATTAGGACTTACACACCTCCTGAGCAAGTCAAAGTAGAACCCAATATTACTATTGTTAAAGATCTCTTGTCGGATAATATTGATGGGCATGTTATTCAATTCACTGGTGAAACTGCTAGAATTGCTAAACCCTGTGATAGAGATAAACATAGACCTGTGGTAGGCGTGCCTGTTATTTCTATTAAAATAGGAGATCATTGTTATCATGGCTTATGTGATATGGGTGCTAGTGCTAGTGTTATACCCATTGACTTATACAAGGAGATTATGCATGAGATTGCACCTGCAGAGTTAGAAGAAATTGATGTTACAATTAAACTTGCAAATAGAGATACTATATCTCCAATGGGAATTGTTAGAGATGTTGAAGTCTTGTGTGGGAAAACCAAATATCCCACTGATTTTCTTGTTCTTGGTTCTCCACAAGATAGCTTTTGTCCCATTATATTCGGTAGACCCTTCTTGTGTACTGTTAATGCTACAATAGATTGCGAAATGAATATTGTTACTGTTGGCTTGGATGATATGGTTCATGAGTTTAATTTCTCTAAATTTAGTAAACAACGTCGTGAGGAGGAATTTCCTAGTAAGGATGAAATTATTGGTCTTGCCTCTATTGCTGTACCTCCTAGTGATCCTTTAGAACAGTATTTGCTAGATCATGAAAATGATATGTTTATGAATGAAAGAAGGGAAATAGATGAAGTATTCTTTAAACAAGAACCTATTCTGCAACACAATTTACCTGTTGAAATCCTAGGGGATCCTCCTCCACCCAAGGGTGATCCCGTGTTTGAGCTTAAACCGTTGCCGGATAATCTTAAATATGCTTATCTTGATGAAAAAAAATATATCATGTTATTATTAGCGCTAACCTTTCAGAGCATGAAGAAGAAAGATTATTGAAAACTCTGAAGAAGCACCATGCTGCTATTGGATATACTCTGGATGATCTTAAGGGAATTAGTCCCACTCTATGTCAACATAAAATAAATTTGGAAGCTGGTGCCAAACTAGTTTGTGATCCTCAACGACGTTTGAATCCTAAAATGAAAGAAGTGGTAAGAAAAGAAATACTCAAGCTTCTGGAGGCAGGTATAATTTATCCCGTTGCTGATAGTCAGTGGGTAAGTCTTGTTCATTGTGTCCCTAAGAAGGGAGGTATTACTATTATCCCTAATGATAAAGATGAATTGATCCCACAAAGAATTATCACATGTTATAGGATGGTAATTGATTTCCATAAGTTAAATAAAGCTACTAAGAAAGATCATTACCCCTTACCTTTTATTGACCAAATGCTAGAGAGACTATGCAAACATACACATTATTGCTTTCTAGATGGTTATTCTGGTTTCTCTCAAATACCTGTGTCAGCTAAAGATCAATCAAAGACTACTTTTACATGCCCTTTTGGTACTTTTGCTTATAGACGTATGCCTTTTGGTTTATGTAATGCACCTGCTACCTTTCAAAGATGCATGATGGCTATATTCTCTGACTTTTGCGAAAAGATTTGTGAGGTTTTCATGGATGACTTTTCCGTCTATGGTTCCTCTTTTGATGATTGCTTAAGCAATCTTGATCGAGTTTTGCAGAGATGTGAAGAAACTAATCTTGTCTTGAATTGGGAAAAGTGCCACTTTATGGTTAATGAAGGTATTGTCTTGGGGCACAAAGTTTCTGAAAGAGGTATTGAAGTTGATAAAGCCAAGGTTGATGCTATTGAAAAGATGCCATGTCCAAAGGACATCAAAGGTATAAGAAGTTTCCTTGGTCACGCCGGATTTTATAGGAGGTTCATTAAGGACTTCTCAAAAATCTCTCGGCCTCTGACTAATTTATTACAAAAAGATGTACCATTTGTCTTTGATGATGATTGTGTAGAAGCATTTGAAATACTTAAGAAAGCACTAGTCTCTGCACCTGTTGTTCAGCCACCTGATTGGAATTTACCCTTTGAAATTATGTGTGATGCTAGTGATTATGCTGTAGGTGCTGTTCTAGGGCAGAGAGTTGATAAGAAATTAAATGTTATCCATTATGCTAGTAAGACTCTAGATAGTGCTCAAAGAAATTATGCTACTACCGAAAAGGAATTTTTAGCAGTGGTGTTTGCTTGTGATAAGTTTAGACCTTATATTGTTGATTCCAAAGTTACTATTCACACTGATCATGCTGCTATTAAGTATCTTATGGAAAAGAAGGATGCAAAACCTAGACTTATTAGATGGGTTCTCCTGCTTCAAGAATTTGATTTGCATATTGTTGATAGAAAGGGAGCTGAGAACCCCGTTGCAGATAACTTGTCTAGGCTAGAGAATGTTCTTGATGACCCACTACCTATTAATGATAGCTTTCCTGATGAGCAATTAAATGTCATAAGTACTTCTCGTAGCACTCCATGGTATGCTGATTATGCTAATTATATTGTTGCTAAATTTATACCGCCTAGCTTCACATACCAACAAAAGAAAAAGTTTTTCTATGACTTGCGACATTACTTTTGGGATGACCCACATCTTTATAAAGAAGGAGTAGATGGTGTTATTAGACGTTGTGTACCTGAGCATGAACAGGAACAGATCCTACGCAAGTGTCACTCCGAAGCTTATGGAGGACATCACGCTGGAGATAGAACTGCACATAAGGTATTGCAATCCGGTTTTTATTGGCCTACTCTCTTCAAGGATGCCCGTAAGTTTGTTTTGTCTTGCGATGAATGTCAAAGAATTGGTAATATCAGTAGACGTCAAGAAATGCCTATGAATTATTCACTTGTTATTGAGCCATTTGATGTTTGGGGCTTTGATTATATGGGACCTTTTCCTGCCTCTAATGGTTACACTCATATTCTAGTTGCTGTTGATTACGTTACTAAGTGGGTAGAAGCTATTCCAACTAGTAGTGCTGATCACAACACTTCTATTAAAATGCTTAAGGAAGTTATTTTTCCGAGGTTTGGAGTCCCTAGATACTTAATGACTGATGGTGGTTCACACTTTATTCATGGTGCTTTCCGTAAGATGCTTGCTAAATACGACGTTAATCATAGGATTGCATCTCCTTATCACCCTCAGTCTAGTGGTCAAGTAGAATTGAGCAATAGGGAGCTCAAATTAATTTTACAAAAGACTGTTAATAGGTCTAGAAAGAATTGGTCCAAGAAACTTGATGATGCATTATGGGCCTATAGAACTGCATATAAAAATCCTATGGGTATGTCTCCGTACAAAATGGTCTATGGAAAAGCTTGTCACTTACCTCTCGAACTAGAACATAAGGCATATTGGGCTATTAAAGAGCTCAACTATGATTTCAAACTTGCCGGTGAGAAGAGGTTATTTGATATTAGCTCACTTGATGAATGGAGAGCCCAAGCATATGAAAATGCCAAGTTGTTTAAAGAAAAAGTTAAAAGATGGCATGACAAAAGGATACAAAAGCGTGAGTTTAATGTGGGTGATTATGTATTGCTATACAACTCTCGTTTAAGATTTTTTGCAAGAAAACTTCTCTCTAAATGGGAAGGTCCCTATGTTATCGAGGAGGTCTATCGTTCCGGTGCCATAAAAATCAACAACTTCGCAGGCACAAATCCGAAGGTGGTAAACGGTCAAAGGATCAAACACTATATCTCAGGTAATCCTATAAATGTTGAAACTAATATTATTGAAACCGTGACCCAGGAGGAGTACATAAAGGACACTTTCCAGAACGTTCGAGACTCCGAAAAGGAATAGGTATGTGGTACGGTAAGTAAACCGACTCCAAAACAATTTTTAAGGCAATATTTCTCCGTTTTGGAATATTTAGAAAAATAGAAAAATAAATAGCAGTCCGGGGAGGAAATGAGGCCTCCACGAGGGTGGAGGGCGCGCCCTACCCCCCTGGGCGCGCCCCCTACCTCATGAGCACCTCGTGTGCCCTCCGGACTCTGTTTCCTTGCACATTACGTATTTTGGTCGGTAAAAATTCATTATATATACTCCCGAAGGTTTTGACCACAGTATCACGCAAATATCCTCTGTTTTCATTTCAAGCTGTTGTTGTTGCAGATTAAAGCCAAATGGCATCTCAAGATTCGCAGGGAGAAAGCTATGTGGCTGATTTCTTTGCAGAACCTAGGGTCTATGGAGACTTGGACCATAGTGGCTGGACCACAGAAGAAGAAGAAGACTATGAGCCCAAGGAGAAGGAGGAAACAAGCTCAGACGAAGATGAAGTTCCGCTACCTCAACCAGGGGATATGCATGTGGAATTTAAAAAGTCAAGTCTACCTGATAGAGCAAAGAAGCCAAAGATCGAGTTTATCCCTTTTTGTCTCTTGCAAGAAAATAAGCAAGAACTATGCAAAAGAGTATTAAGTCTTGAGTGGGAGATCAAAGACCTAAAAGAGCAAAACATTATACTCAAGTGTAAATTGAGGAAGAAGTCACCGTCATCATCGACAATACCACCACCTCCATCACCTCCGAGGATATAATCACATGGGTATGGGCACTCCCCTTGGCGACTGCCAAGCTTGGGGGAGGTGCCCTGGTATCGTGTCACCATCACAACTCCTATCTTTACAGTTTTTCTTAGTTCGATCCTATTAGTATTATCTTGATTTAGTAGAATAAAGTTGTGGCATGATCTAGTTTTGAGTTTTGCTTTATGATCTTTCCTTGTAATCGAGTCCGTGAGCTTTATAATAAATATTAGTGTTGAGTCAAGGGCTTGATTGTTTTGCCATGATCTTGGGAAAGTAGAAGAAAAAGAATAAAAAGAATCAAGAGTTCATATTGATCTTATTGAAAGTAATGGCTTCACATAGAAAGAGTATGATGATTTAAAGTTGTTGGGAGTTGGCAAATATAGCTTTGGTCATCGTTGCAATTAATAGGAAGTAATAAGGAAAGAGAGGTTTCACATATAGATATATTATCATTGACATCTTTTATGGTTGGGAGCACTCATTAAAATATGACATGCTAAAGAGTTGAGGTTGGACAAGGAAGACAACATAATGAGTTATGTTTTCTTACATTCGAGATAAAGTATGTTGTCATGGATCCTCTACCGTGTTGAGCTTGCCTTTCCCCCTCATGCTAGCCAAATTCTTAGCACCAAGTAGAAATACTACTTGTGCTTCCAAACACCCTTAAACCAGTTTTGCCATGAGAGTCCACCATATCTACCTATGGATTGAGTAAGATCCTTCAAGTAAGTTGTCATCGGTGCAAGCAATAAAAATTGCTCTCTAAATATGCATGACTTATTAATGTAGAGAAATAAGCTTTGTACGAACTTGTTGTGGACGCAATAAAAGCGACGGACTGCATAATAAAGGTTCACATGCAAGGGGCAATATAAAGTGACGTTCTTTTGCATTAAGATTTTGTGCATCAACCCTAAACGCGCATGACAACCTCTGCTTCCCTCTGCGAAGGGCCTATCTTTTATTATTATCCTCTACCTTACAAGAGTCACGGTGATCCTCACCATTCCTTTTTCATTTTATCCTTTGGCAAGCTCAGCATGTTGGAAAGAGTATGATATACATATCTAATTGGATGTGGGGGAGCATGAATTGTTATTGTTGACATTACCCTTGAGGTAAAAGGTTGTGGGGCAAAACTATAAGCCCCTATCTTTCTCTGTGTCCGATTAAAACTCCGTAACCACAAGTATCGCGTGAGTGCTAGCAATTATGAAGGACTAAATGATAGTTGAGTATGTGGACTTGCTTTTAAGCTCTGACATAGACTCTTTCCGATGTTATGATAAATTGCAATTGCTTCAATGACTTAGATTATAATTTATAGTGCCCAATAATGTTTCTGATTCATGCTTTGGCTTTGTGAATAGGTCATTACTTGAACATGAGTAATCATATGACAAAATCTATTTATGTTGCTGTTATTAAATAATCATGATGCCCTCATGTCCGTATTTTATTTTTATCGACGTCTCTACCTCTAAACATGAGGACATATTTATTGTTATCGGCTTTTCGCTTGAGAACAAGCGAGGTCTAAGCTTGGGGGAGTTGATACGTCCATTTTGCATCATGCTTTTATGATAATATCTATTGCATTATGGGCTGTTATTTCACGTTATGTCATGATACTTATGGCTATTCTCTCTTATTTTACAAGGTTTACATGAAGAGGGAGAATGCCGGCAGCTGGAATTCTGGGTTGGAAAAGGAGCAAATATTGAAGGACTATTCTGTGCAACTCCAAAAGTCATGAAACTCCATGGAATACCTTAGAATAAATAAAGAAAAATCATCGCCAAAGATGAAGACCAGGGGGCCCACACCCTGCTCACGAGGGTGGGGGCGCGCCCCCCTACCTCGTGGGCCCCCTAGTGGCTCTCTGACGCCCATCTTCTCCTATATGAAGTCTTTCGATGAGAAAAAAATCGGAGAGAACCTTTCAGGACGAGACTCCGCCGCCACGAGGCGGAACCTTGGCGGAACCAATATAGGGCTCTAGCGAAGCTTTTCTGCCGGGGACACTTCCCTCCGGGAGGGGGAAATCATCACCATCATAATCACCAACGCTCCTCTCATCGGGAGAGGGCAATCTCCATCAACATCTTCACCAGCACCATCTCATCTCCAAACCCTAGTTCATCTCTTGTATCCAATTCTTGTCTCCAAGTCCGGGATTGGTGCTAGTAGTTTGCTAGTAGTGTTGATTACTCTTTGTAGTTGATGCTCGTTGGTTTATTTGGTGGAAGATCATATGTTCAGATCCTATATGCACATTATTACCCCTCTGATTATGAACATGAATATGCTTTGTGAGTAGTTACGTTTGTTCCTGAGGACAAGGGAGAAGTCTTGCTATTAGTAGTCATGTGAATTTGGTATTCGTTCGATATTTTGATAAGATGTATGTTGTCTAACCTCTAGTGGTGTTATGTGAACGTCGACTACATAACACTTCACCATTATTTGGGCCTAGAGGAAGGCATTGGGAAGTAATAAGTAGATGATGGGTTGCTAGAGTGACAGAAGCTTAAACCCTAGTTTATGCGTTGCTTCGTAAGGGGCTGATTTGGATCCACATGTTTCATGCTATGGTTAGGTTTACCTTAATACTTTTGTTGTAGTTGCGGATGCTTGCAATAGAGGTTAATCATAAGTGGGATGCTTGTCCAAGTAAGGGCAGTACCCAAGCACCGGTCCACCCACATATCAAATTATCAAAGTACCGAACGCGAATCATATGAGCGTGATGAAAACTAGCTTGACGATATTCCCATGTGTCCTCGGGAGCGCTTTTCCTATTATAAGAGTTTGTCCAGGCTTGTCCTTTGCTACAAAAAGGATTGGGCCACCTTGCTGCACTTTATTTACTTTTGTTACTTGTTGCTCGTTACAATTTATCTTATCACAAAACTATCTGTTACCACTTATTTCAGTACTTGCAGAGAATACCTTGCTCAAAACCGCTTATCATTTCCTTCTGCTCCTCGTTGGGTTCGACACTCTTACTTATCGAAAGGACTACGATAGATCCCCTATACTTGTGGGTCATCACCTATCCTGTGCACTTATGTGTCCCAAACGGTCACCTTTCCACACCCACCATATATATACCTTTCCCTTCCACGGTATAAGGTTCAACATTCACTTTGAGCTTGCCAAGAACACTCCTCACTCTCTCTCTCTCTCAATCACCTACACCAAATCCTAGATTCCCAAGTGTTCTAGGAGCATTTGAGAGAAGTTCTCCAATCAAGTGATAGATCCACTCCTTCCCCTTCTTTGCACCAAAGGAATTCGTGACTTGAGCAAGTCTTGAGCTTTTTCCCCAACGTTCTTATTACTCTTGGAGGTTGGAGACTCCTAGGCTGTAGGAGTCTTTCGGAGAGGAATCAACCTGTGTGATTACCCCCAGAAAGTTTGTAATGGTTTGGAGATCAGCCCAAGGTCTAGCACTAGTGGTTGAGAAACGCCTCCGTGGTGTTGTCTCAAAGGGAGAATAGGGTGAGCCTTCGTGGCGTTGGTGTGCCTTTGTGGTAACATCCACCTCTCTAACGGTGACTAGCTTCCCTCCAAGGAAGTGAACATCGGCATACATCCTCGTCTCTCGGAGTTGCGGTTATTCCTAACCCTAACTCTCTACTTGTGGTTACTTGTCTCTTTGCACTTACTTACATCATATTGTGCTTGTTACTTATGTGCTTGGGTTACTTGTTTAGTATTTAGTACTCACTTGCAATTGTTAGGCTCACCTTCATATTCCGCACTATTACCTAAAATTGCTAAGTAATAATTAAAATTTGTAGTTGTACCTATTCACCCCCCCTCTAGGTCCATCTCAATCCTTTCAATTGGTATCAGAGCCTCGTGCTCTATTCTTGTGGCTTAACTGCCCTAGAGCAAGATGAACCCGGATGGGACTCCCCTGGTTGTAGATCCGAAGGATAAAGGCAAGGCTTCCTCTGAAGTCAAGTCCTTTATGTCTGAGGATCTAGAACGGGCCCTTGATAAGCAAAAAGAGGAGCATGATGCTTCCCTTGAGGCCTTGGTCCAAATGAGATTAGCCACGTTGTCCACGATGCTTGCACCACTCTCAGGTGGTGCAGCTTCGAGGCCAACTGTGCCTACTCCGTCACTTGGTCAGCAACCTCCTAGCAATGAACACGACAGTGTTACTTGGCTTTATGCAAGACCTCAGGTTGAAAAAACAAGATATAATCCTCAAGGCAAACCTCCTTTACTTAGTGCCACTTCCGATTTTGCTTTGTGGAGAGTTGCTATGTAGGATCATCTTCGACATGGAAACGATGAGATGCTGGAGATCATAGAGTATGGCTATCATGTGGTTGATCCAAAGAACCCCACACCAAGAGAAATATATGATAAGAACCTCAATGACACTGCAATCATGTGTATAAGGAGAGGTATGGATGAAAAGCAAAGGAGACCGTTAATACACATCACAAGTGCCAAGGGACTATGGGAAAGTATTATAAGATCCAAGACTGGCACCTCTACCCTCCGGAGTGCTCAATATGAAATTGCCAAGGGGCAATTGCAAAACTTTTGTATGGAGAAAGGTGAAACCCCCAATCAAATCCATGAGCGTCTCATGACTCTCACTGCCGATATTGAGTCATGTGAGTGTGACAAGACACAAGATGGATTCAACATGACTAAGAGATTCCTTGTGGATAAGTTGCTTCATGCTCTTGCCCCATATCACCATCAAATGGTGTGGGACATAAGACAACACCATACCTTCAAGGAAATGACTACAGATGACATCATATCCACCTTCCAACTATTTGAAGAGTCAAAGGCTAATGCCACAAAACATCTTGCCATGCATGGTTCCCCATCATCAAAGATCAATCTTGCATTGAAGGCCAAGCATGTATGTCAAGATGAGAAAAGTGAAGAAGAAGAAGATGATGATGATGATGATGAAGATGGTGATAAGATTGAATCCAATGAGGGCCCTTCATATGAAGACATGGCTCTCTTTGTCAAGAAGTTTAGCGCGGGAAAATTCAAGGGAAGATTTCAAAAGAAGAAAGTAAGAAAATGCTACAACTGTGAAGAAACCAACCACTTCTCCAACGAGTGCCCTTATGAGAAGAGAGAATATAAACCAAGGTTTCCCAAGACCTTTCCCAAGAAGTTGCCAAATCCTTTGAACTCCAAGCTCAAGAATAAAGATGGAAAAGCAATGGTTGCTCAAGAAGAATCTGATCCAGATGATGTTAGTGGTGTTGCCGGAGTTGCTCAAGACTCTCAAAACACCTTGAGGTTAGTAAACAAGAGTGGTGACGTGGTCACCTACAACTACATGAAAGATTAGAAGGGCAACCCTCACAAGTGCCTAATGGCAAAGGCCACGGTTGAAGATGGAGAGGACCAAAGCTCTTTTGACAAGGTCAAGGTAACTCCACGATCAAATCCTCCTCTCTTCACTCCTTCTACTCCTAGTGATGAGTATCTTGATGCGGAGGATAGTTATGAGGATGATGATCTAGATGATCCTATGATTGCTAAACTTAATAAGTTCATGTGCTCCCTCAAAGGAAAGAAGCTCACTATGTTTTGTATGCTTATGGAGATGGTGAGTAAGCACACCATCACCATTAAGGAACTCGAAACCCTCGTCACTGAGGAAAAGGAAAAATGTGAAATCCTTGAGCGGAAAGTCCAATATGAGGAAGCACGAAATGATGAACTATGCTTAAAAATTGGTGCAAATATTGATGTTCACACTAATGATCTTGCCTCCTTGAAAAAGGCTATTGACTCTTGCGAAGAGTTAATGAATGATAAAAGTAAGCTTGTGAAGTCTCATGCTTCTCTATCTAAGGATTGTGAGCTTCTATCCGTGTCTCTCAAGACTAAGGAAGGAGAGCTCACCGTTCTTACAAAGAGTTTTGAGACGCTCAAACTTACTTATCTTGAAACTCTAGCCAAGGCTTACTCTTCTCCTATTATCAATGTTGATGCTTGTACTACTAACTCTAGTAGTGATCTAGCATCTATTCTTGAGGAAAATCGTTTTCTCAAGGCTCAAATCGAGAAAGGTCTCATGACATGTGCTCAAGGGCAAAAGAATCTTGATGAGATATTGAGCCAACACAATGAGGTGTTTGCCAAAGAGGGACTTGGGTTTGACCCAAGCACAAGCAAGAAGAAGTCCTCTCAAAAGTGCACAACTCCTCTAAAAGAAACATTTGTAAGAGAAGGGCACAATGAGAAAGGTAAGGTTGTGAGTGGGAAGGCCACAAGGGGCATGCCCACTCTCAACAAGCCTAAAGAGTTCATGCCTCCATCCTATGTACTTCGTAAGACTAAGGATGGAGAAGTCTTTGCAAAATTTGTTGGTCCTCGAAATGCATTCCGGTTCTATGCTATTTGGGTCCCTAAGACCCTTGTGACTAACTTGAGAGGTCCCATTGCAAAATGGGTGCCTCTAACCAAGTCCTAATTGTGTGTAGGTTGACTTCTCCGGTGGAGTGAAATGGGTGATTGATAGTGGATGTACAAATCATATGACCGGAGATAGCAAATTGCTCTACGATTTCATGGAAGCTATTCAACCATTCATGAGCATTATGTTTGGTGGAGGTTCAAAAGGACAGGTACTCGGGTTGGGCAAGGTGGCTATCACAAATGACATGTCTCTTGCAAATGTCATGCTTGTCCAATCCCTTAAATACCACTTGCTTTCTGTTCGCCAATTGGCTTCTGTTGGTTATGATACACTCTTTGGACTAACGGATGTGAAAGTCTTTAAGAGAGATACTCTGAAGTGGCCTTTGTTGGAGAGTTGGATGGCAACCTTTACACGGTTGATTTCTCGAAAGAGAGCACATTCCATGCAACTTGTCTAATGGCCAAGGCTGACAAGGGGTGGCTATGGCATCGCCGGCTAGCCCATGTCGGCATGAGAAATCTTCAAGATCTCTTAAAGGGGAATCACATCCTTGGACTAACCAATGTCTCTTTTGAGAAAGATCGTATGTGTAGTGCATGCATAGCCGGGAAGCAACATCAATCAAAGCACCCACCCAAGAACATAGTATCTACTTCAAGGCCCCTGGAGCTCCTTCATGTGGATATTTTTGGGCCTCCTTCATGGGATAGTCTTGGTGGGAAAAAGTATGGGCTTGTCATTGTTGATGATTACTCAAGATATACATGGGTGTTCTTCCTCAAGTCCAAGGACGAAACGAAGATCACCTTCATTGATTTTGCCAAGCAAGCCCAATGCAAGTTTGACAAAGAAATCCTGGCAATAAGAAGTGACAATGGCTCTGAGTTCAAGAACTATACCTTGGAAGAATTCTTAGTGATGAAGGGATTGAGCATCAATATTCAGCTCCATACACTCCTCAGCAAAATGGTGTAGCCGAAAGGAAGAACCGTACACTTGTAGAGATGGCAAGGTCCATGTTGGATGAATACAAGTCACCACATAGTTTTTGGGCCGAAGCTGTCAACACCGCATGCCATGCATCAAACCGGCTCTTCCTCCGCACTATATTGGAAAAGACTCCATATGAGCTTCTAACTGGAAACAAGCCAAATGTCAAGTACTTTCGTGTATTTGGGTGCAAATGTTTCATCCTCAACAAAAGAGAACGGTTAGGAAAATTTCAATCCAAAACAATTGAGGGCATATTTGTTGGCTATGGATCAAACTCTCACGCCTATAGAATCTACAACAAATCCAATGGATGTGTTGTAGAAACTTGTGACATGGTGTTTGATGAATTTAATGGCTCCCGCGGGGAGCAAGTTAATCTAAGTGATGTAGGTGAAGAAGATTCTTCTCAAGACATCTTGAGCATGGGTGTTGGGGCACTTCTTCCTATGGAACAAGAACCTCATGATGATGAAGAAGAAGATAGAAGCTTCACACATCATCAAACTACTTCACCACCCATACCTTCACCAGTTCCTATTGCTCAACCGATGCCCCTAGTCCAAGTAGAAGAAGATTATCAAGTTCCTCCTCATGATAATCTTCAAGAACAAGATCATCACCAAGGGCAAGAACAAGAAAGTCCAATCATTGATGATGAACCTCAACAAATGCAATATGAACAAGAAGATCTTACTCCGCACATTAATGATCCATATGTTGAGGACGTGGATGATGACATGAAGTTGAACCACGAGAAACCCTAACCACCATCATGCCTCGCGTGGCCGGTCGTGTTGATGTTGACAAAATTCTCACCGGCATATCGGAAGGTAGAGTCACTCGTAAACATTTGACAAAATTTTGTGCTCACTTCTCTTTTGTGTCTAGTGTTGAGCCCCTCAAGGTACAAGATGCATTGCTGGACAACGATTGGCTAGTTGCTATGCAAGAAGAGTTGAACAGTTTTGAACGCAACGAAGTGTGGTCATTAGTCAAGAGGCCATCTACCGAGCACAACGTCATTGGAACAAAATGGATTTTCAAGAACAAGCAAGATGAAAATGGTGTAATCATCCGCAACAAGGCAAGGTTAGTGGCACAAGGGTACTCACAAGTTGAAGGTTTGGACTTTGGTGAGACCTTTGCCCCCGTTGCCCGTCTTGAATCCATTCGCATCTTACTTGCTTATGCCGCTTTCAATGGTTTTACATTACATCAAATGGATGTGAAGAGTGCTTTCCTTAACGGTCCTCTACAAGAAGAAGTATATGTGTCACAACCACCCGGGTTCGTTGATCCCTTTCACAAAGACTATGTGTATAAACTTCATAAGGCTTTGTATGGCCTCAAACAAGCACCTCGTGCTTGGTATGATCATTTGAAGAAGTTTTTACTCGATGATGGTTTTGTGAGAGGGGTGATCGATCCCACTCTTTTTACTAAGAGGGACAAGGGTGATTTGATCCTATGCCAAATCTATGTAGATGACATCATTTTTGGTTCTCCTAACATTCATTTGTGCAAGAAGTTTGCGGCTTCAATGACCAAGAATTTTGAAATGTCACTCAATACGGATTTGAAGTTCTTTCTCGGATTTCAAATTCAACAATTTCAAGAAGGAATTTTCTTATCTCAAGCAAAGTACCTCAAGGATATCCTAGAGAAGTTTGGTATGTCTGATGCTAGTCCATGCAAGACACCCATGCCAACCAAAATTGCTCTCACTGAAGACACAAATGGTACTCCTTTCGACCCATCTACTTACCGCTCTATGATTGGTTCATTGCTTTATCTTTGTGCATCTAGACCAGACATCATGTTCAGTGTATGCATGTGTGCTAGATTTCAAGCTTTCCCTATGGAAAGTCATCATAAGGCGGTTAAGCATATTCTTAGATACCTTGTTCACACCCCAAAGTTGGGCCTCTGGTACCCCAAGGATGCTAAGTTTGATCTCATTGGGTACACGGATGCGGATTGGGCTGGAGACAAAGTGGATCGTAAGTCCACATCCGGTGCATGTCAGTTTCTTGGACGATCCTTGGTAAGTTGGTCCTCGAAGAAACAAAATTGTATTGCTCTCTCTACCGCAGAAGCTGAATACATTGCTGCCGCCAGTTGTGCAACTCAGTTGTTATGGATGAGGCAAACTTTGAAGGATTACGGTATCACCTATAGACATGTGCCTCTTCTGTGTGATAATGAAAGTGCCATCAATATTGCTGAGAACCCCAAAGATCATCTCCGCACCAAACACATTGATATTAGGTATCATTTCTTGAGAGATCATGTTGAAAAGGGTGATATTCACATTGATCACATTGGTACAGATTTTCAACTGGCAGATATCTTCACCAAACCTTTAGATGAAGCAAGGTTTTGTCGACTTAGGCGTGAACTTGGTATCTTGGAGCTTGACAATA
Organism: Triticum aestivum; assembly: GCF_018294505.1. Classification (NCBI taxonomy): domain Eukaryota; kingdom Viridiplantae; phylum Streptophyta; class Magnoliopsida; order Poales; family Poaceae; genus Triticum; species Triticum aestivum. Next base: position 703,211,690 of record NC_057810.1, on the reverse strand, counting down.
TTATGTGAAATCTAGTACCCATTCATGCATGAAATTAATGTCTTGTCTTGATGTAGGCATATATGTAGGGGGAGACACTCAACTCATGAGTATCCTCATCCTATGAAATGCATAAAAAGAACAAACACTCTCAAAGCTACCATAACATCTAAATATGGTGCTCTCCATGATGGAGTAGTGATTATGCACTCAAAGTTCAAATCTTTCCGTGTCATGTCACGTCTACTCATACATGGTGGCTGTAGCCACCACTCGTATCATTAGAACAATATTGGAGTGGTATATGGTTATTATTGATTGGGATAGGGTACTAGTTACTTGATAAGAAATTCTTACTATGGACGGTAATCATCATCTCCTCATCATGATCAGCAGCACATACACTTGCACCTTGACCTCCTTTCACTTTTGGCGTCGGACGTCCATGGGTTACCGGATGTTCGGGCGTTTCTCCAACGCTGGATGTCCGTAGATCTCCGGACATCCGTAAATTCTTCTCTGTTGAACTCAGCCCGGTCGTCCGGCCTATCCGGACGTCCGTAAAATACATTCTGGACTCCTTCCGTGGCCTTGGCGCCGGACGTCCGAGGGCTCCCGGTCGTCCGTAAAATCATCTCAGTCATACCTCCTTTTATTGGCTCAGGCGCCGGTCGTCCTTGCCCCCCGGGTCGTCTGGACTCCTATTCGACTTCGGTCGTCCGTCGGCTCCAGTCGTCCGGTCATTTTCACCGGCTCCTATATATAGTGCGGGGTAGGGTTTCGGAACTGCTACCCTCATCCACTTCTTCACTGTTCCCCACTGCCGCCGCTCCAGTCCAGTGGCTTCTCGCCGCCACACGCCACCGTGCCCCTCGCCGGGGATCCTCTCCGCTCGGGATCTGCCACGTGGCCTCGTCCCTCGTTGTGGTTCCTCTATCCAGCTCGGTCTTTGCTCAAGCCCCGGCGGCCTCTCTCAGCCTGTGCCTGATTTGTTCTGGTCCACAGCTTCCTCTATGTTCCTCACTTCAAGGTAGGCCATATCTTTTCTCCCTCATGCATCGATTCCTCGATCTATGGTGGGGTATTGATTTGAGTCTTCTTTCTCCCCTAGGTCATGATGCCTAGGACCAAGCACTCCGCCCGCAAGCAAGTCACCGGTGGGCCGGCTCATTCGTCTCGTCGTGGTGGCTCCGATGACTCCCAGGAGCAGGCTCGTCCTCGGAAGCGTGCCGCCCATCCTCCCAGCTCGTCTAGCGACTCCTACTCGGAGGGGTCGGACTTTGAGGATGAACTTGAGGAGGTGGAACCGGCCCCGTTTGTTGGTGTTCGCGTCTCTGCACCCAAGCCGGGCACTCGTCGTCCAACCTTCCAGCCTCCTCCTCCTCCGGTGCAACCCCACGGTGATGCTCGTCATATCTCACTTGAGCCTCCATTACCACTCGGCCGCCATATTAAGCGTTTCAACGAGGTTCCTACCGCTTCTTATCTTAAATTGTGTCGCGATGTTGATCAGTTTACTGTTGTTAGGGATTCTCAGGACAATCGCTTTCGCACTAATGTCCAAGCCGACATCTTTACCACTATTTTCATTCCGAAAGGCTTGTCACTCCATGTCTGCATTGATCTAGAGCATATTCGCACTCATCCGCATAAATATCCGGGAGCCATTGAGCTCATTGAGTCATCCAATCTAGCTGCTCCATTTGCATTTCAACATGATTTCAACCAAGCTACCATTCATTAATTCTATGCCACATGTTATTTTGGTCCAGATAACACTGTCACATGGATGACCTCAGACACCGCACTCTCATCATCTTATGCTCAATTTGTCACTGCCCTTGGATTTCCAGACACCGGGTTCAAAATCCACAAGGATGATCCCAACCATAGGCCCAAGGGCATTGAGGTCTGTGCGGATCTTCTTAAACATATATCAACTTTGTCTGACATTGAGAAACAAAAGGGTCTGAACCAAGTCTCCATTTGGCACTTCCCTTTCAACATCATCTATCAGTGTGTCATCCGCACCTTCTATCCCAAGATGGGTGACAAAGGCTCTTGCAGCAGCTATTGCATTGATCTCATGCATCGCCTCTTTGCATCTCCCAAAGGGAAGATAAATATTCCACACTTTCTATGGCATGAGATCCGCCTTGCTAGCTTCCAGCACAAGAGGGCTTTTCCTCATGCCCCCTTTATTCAGCCTTTTATCGAGAGCGTAGCTTCTTTTCCCATTGTCCGCACTCATGTGCATGAGCGATGGGTCATTCCAGCTCAAATGGCGGCTGATCATGTTCATCCTCCTACTACTACTGCTCGTCGCACCGCCGCTAGTGTTCCTTCTCATGCTGCCCATTCTCCTTCCAGTTCTGCACCTTTTGGGCGCATTGCTCGTTTTCTTGGGAAGGCTCACTCTGCCATGATGAAGATGTTCACCTTCCATTGCTCCCAACATCACGATGTTGTCACTCGCATGGTAACTTCCAAGAATGCTCTGAAGGCTCGTCTGAGAGACTCCGGAGTGTATGATGTGAGTGACGATGAGCGTCTTCCTGAAGAGCCCCCTTCTGACTTTGGTTTCCCCTCGGGTCCTGAGTGGGCTGATTTCTTCGACGAGGCTGGTGGCAGTGGTGCTCATGATGATGATGAGGATGATCTCTGATGCTGCTACATTTCCCCCCATTCTTTATTTTTGGATATTTGGTGCCAAGGGGGAGTAGGCTTTATATGCATGTTTTCTAGCTCATTATGTAATCGAACTTATTGCTATGATTGTGTTTTAGCTTGTATTGAACCTATGTTATGAGTTTGTCGAGACTGTGATTTGGTGAATCTATATGTGATGAATCTATATGAAGTTTAATTCTTGATTATCTTGTGTATGAGATTTGGTTGTATTGGTATCACTTTGAGGGGGAGCCCTCGTCATGTTTTAGTATCTATGGTATCACTTTGAGGGGGAGCTCACTCGTTGCTCATTCTTGATTATTTATTGAGCTCCACAACAAATACTTTCGATTACTATTTATGAGTGTGCATATGAGTTGTCATCAACTACCAAAAAGGGGGAGATTGAAAGTGCAATCATGCCCTTAATCATATTTTGATGTTGATGACAACACATATGCTAGGGACTAATCATGTTTATGAAGTATATCTCAGGATTATGTCTCAAAGACCGTGTGTATGGATCATGACTAGGGACAAAAAGCATATAACTCAAGAATGGAGATACAAGACATTGACTTTGTTTATGGTTTGTTCTTGAGTATAGGGATCCCGCACTATTAAGAGGGGATCGTTGGATTTAGTGAAAGACTTGCTCAAAATCCACAGCTCCTAGTCTTTGTCCTCACACGTCCGGTGCTCTACGGACGTCTGGTCCCTCTCAGCTGTCCGGGCGTCCGGCTCCCTTCGGTCGTCCGGTGTTCCTTTACAGAATGATATTTATGGATTTCCGAAACTCTCTGGACGTCCGTCCTCCGGTCGTCCGGCAGGTCTCGGACGTCCAGTACTTTCACAACCGAACCATATTTACAGATTTCCGGACTCTCCGGTCGTCCGGGCTCTGGATGTCCGGCCCGTCTCGGATGTTCGTGTCCTGTGTACTGGTTCGTGGCTCACATATTCATAGTGGCCGGACGTCCGATGACTGCCGGACGTCCGGACTTACTTGTGCCACCAGACGTCTGATGTGTCCAGACATCCGACCTATCCTGTGCACTTATGTGTCCCAAACGGTCACCTTTCCACACCCACCATATATATACCTTTCCCTTCCACGGGATAAGGTTCACCATTCACTTTGAGCTTGCCAAGAACACTCACCACTCTCTCTCTCTCTCAATCACCTACACCAAATCCTAGATTCCCAAGTGTTCTAGGAGCATTTGAGAGAAGTTCTCCAATCAAGTGATAGATCCACTCCTTCCCCTTCTTTGCACCAAAGGAATTCGTGATTTGAGCAAGTCTTGATCTTTTTCCCCAACATTCTTATTACTCTTGGAGGTTGGAGACTCCTAGGAGGTAGGAGTCTTTCGGAGAGGAATCAACCTTTGTGATTACCCTCGGAAAGTTTGTAATGGATTGGAGATCACCCCAAGGTCTACCACTAGTGGTTGAGAAACGCCTCCGTGGTGTTGTCTCAAAGGGAGAATAGGGTGAGCCTTCGTGGCGTTGGTGTGCCTTTGTGGTAACATCCACCTCTCTAACGGTGACTAGCTTCCCTCCAAGGAAGTGAACATCGGCATACATCCTCGTCTCTCAGAGTTGCGGTTATTCCTAACCCTAACTCTCTACTTGTGGTTACTTGTCTCTTTGCACTTACTTACATCATATTGTGCTTGTTACTTATGTGCTTGGGTTACTTGTTTAGTATTTAGTACTCACTTGCAATTGTTAGGCTCACCTTCATATTCCGCACTATTACCTAAAATTGCTAAGTAATAATTAAAATTTGTAGTTGTACCTATTCACCCCCCCCCTCTAGGTCCATCTCGATCCTTTCAACAGTTATGGAGTCTAAATATGCTACATTCTTCGAGGATATTTTTCCTATGAGAGATACGCAAAGCACTTCTAGACAGGAATCTGAGGAAACCTCTGAACCTGCCATTCCTATGGAATATTATGAATGAACACATGATGAAAATCCTGAGGAGGATGGCGAGGAAACCCTTGGTAGGAGCAAGTGACAAAGGACTGCAAAGACCTTTGGTGATGATTTCTTCGTGTACCTCGTGGATGATACTCCCACTTCTATTTCAGAAGTGTATGCCTCTCTAGAAGCTGGCTACTGGAAGGATGCGGTCCATAGCGAGATGGATTCCATCATGGCTAACGGGACATGGCAGATCACTCAGCGTCCCTATGGTTGCAAACCATTGGAATGTAAGTGGGTGTTCAATAAAAAGTTAGGCCCGATGGTACGATTGAAAAGTACAAGGCTAGGCTTGTGGCCAAGGGCTATGACCAGAAAGAAGAGGAAGATTTCTTTGATACTTATTCACCTATGGCTAGACTGACCACCATTCGAGTATTACTCTCGTTGGCGGCCTCGCATGGTATTCTCGTCCATCAGATGGATGTTAAGACGGCTTTTCTGAATGGAGAGCTAAATGAGGAAATCTACATGCAACAGCCAGATGGCTTTGTAATAGATGGTTAGGAAAGGAAGGTGTGTAGGTTGCTGAAATCTTTATATGGCCTGAAGCAAGCACCTAAGCAATGGCATGATAAGTTCAATACAACTCTGACATCTGTTGGTTTCATTGTTAACGAGGCTAACAAATGTGTATACTATCGCCATGGTGGGGGCGAAGGAGTTATACTGTGCTTGTATGTTGATGACATACTGATATTCGAAACAAACCTCAAAGTCATTGAGGAGGTCATATCATTTCTATCTCAGAACTTTGAGATGAAAGACCTTGGTGTGGCTGATGTTATCTTGAACATAAAACTACTGAGAGATAATGAGGGTGGGATCACACTTATGCAATCTCACTATGTTGAGAAGGTGTTGAGTCGTTTTGGATATTCGGACTGCACACCATCTCAAACACCATATGATCCTAGCGTGTTGATTCGAAAGTCCAAAGGCATGGCTAAAGATCAATTGAGATACTCTCAAATCATTGGTTCATTGATGTACCTAGCGAGCGCAACGAGGCCTGACATCGCATTTGCTGTGAGCAAACTGAGCCGGTTTGTTCCCAAACCGGGTGATGTACATTGGCATGCTGTTGAAAGAGTTATGCGCTATCTTAAAGGTACTATGAACTATGGACTTCACTATACAGGATACCCGTCGGTACTTGAAGGGTATAGTGATGCGAATTGGATCTCTGATGCTGATGAGATGAAGGCCAGAACTGGGTATATGTTTACTCTTGGAGGTGGCGCTGCTTCCTGGAAGTCTTGCAAGCAAACAAACTTAATGAGATCAACAATGGAAGCAGAATTAACAGCATTAGACACATCTAGTGTTGAAGCAGAATGGCTTCGAGATCTTTTGATGGACTTGCCATTGGTTGATAAACTGGTTCTGGCTATCCTTATGTACTGTGATAATCAGACTGTCATCACCAAGGTGAAGAGTTCAAAGGACAACATGAAGTCCAACAAACACATAAGAATAAGATTAAAAGCTGTCAGAAAATTAAGAAACTCCGGAGTGATAGCGTTGGACTGTGTCCATACGGATAAGAATCTGGCATATCCCTTTACGAAAGGGCTATCGCGTGTTGTGATAGATAGTGCATCGAGGGAGATGGGTATGAGACCCACATGAGTTTCCATGGTGGTAACCCAACCTATGTGATCGGAGATCCCGTGAAGTAGGACCTGGGAAAACAAGAAATTGGTGAACTGAGGAGAGTAACTATACTAACCCACACCGTTGGAGCTGCAATACTCTCAATACTGTATGGTAGGATGACTATTGTCTTAATGTGTTGCAAAGCTTACGTAAGCAAGATGCTATCCTACAGAGCGATCTTTGGAGAAACACACCTATGTGAGCCCGACTGCTAGTCACAGTCTATGAGATTGGGGTGATCTCTAGTAAGCTCATGAATAGGCCAGGAGTGTGACTTATATGCTCCACCCGAGGGGTCAGCCTTCGGCAGCCCAGTACTAGTACGACATGTGGTGAAGCTTCTTTACGCCAAACTGACAATTCAAGGCATAGTCCATTGTTCAGTTGTGAAGGAGTGTAGCTACTTGCTCTAGGTGAAGCTCAACCTTAACAGGTCTTCACCGAAACACTAGTATATCGAAACAACAATTGGAACAGAGGACACAATGGGCCCTCGATATCTAGTGGGGGATTGCTGAAATTTGAGATGGGCCTTAAGCCCATATAGCAATTTCTGGAAAATCTCTAAGGGCCCATGTGGGTTTGTTGGCACTAGGTGGAGGTGGGAAGTTTAGTCCCACCCCGGAAGTGGAAGAGGAGTTGGACCTCCTTATAAGGGTGGCTCTTCTACATGCTATTCGAGCATGAGAAGAGAAGAGGCCCTCGCGCGCTCCTCCGCCGCCCGCCTCGCCACGCCACGCCACGCCACGACACGGCGTGGGAATGAGCCGAGCCGAGCTCACACCTATGCGCTTATTTTTGCCAGTCACTAACGGAGAGCTTCTGACAGCAGGGCCACGATCTGAGACGTCGGATCGTGGGCTGTCACGGACTCAGACGTGGGTCGAGCCCACGTCTCTCCACGCGGCTGCGCCTATATAAGTGTGCGGTGTCTCCTAACCCTAACCGCCACTATCAGATCACACCTGCTCCACGCGAACCGCCCACCGTCGTTCCTTTGTTGCTGCTGCCGCCGGTGACTCCATCCTGTCCGCCACGTACACGGTCGACGGGAGAGCAGGTCTCCGAAACCCCGTCTCTCCGGTTCCTGTACGGGAGAGAGACGAATAGGTTTTTGGGAAGCGACTACGCGACTGCTCCCCTCCGATCCACTACGTCTGCGTCGTCTCTGTCATCACCATGTCCAGCGACGCCGAACGTGCCGCCGCCGAAAAGATCGAGGCCGACAAGAAGGCCGCCGAGGATGCTGCTGCTGCTGCCACCGCCGCGGCGGCTTCTGCATGGCCTACTGGAGGGTATACGCGTTTATCCCTCTCCTGATAATTTCTATATTAGCAGTGCTAGTATCATGTGTAGATTTGTCTACTGTTTGCGTAGTACGTGCTTGTTTAGGCCAGTACCAGTATGCTATTAGTTCTGTCAATGTCATGCTAGTTATCTACTTATGGATTAAATTAGTCGAAAAATTGCCTATTTACTTAGCAATACATACGTCCATATGTGTGATTCTGACTACTTCTGGTTGTCCCGGAATGAAAATTGACTAGCATATGTTCATCTAAATTTCAGACTTTAGTTCTTGGCTACTTGCTACCGTTTGAGCAACAAATTGTCGCATATGATGTTTGGTGTTTTTTCTTGTGGGGATTGTAGAAATGGTATAGGAGTATAGGTGTAGTTTATAATAGGGAAGCCTTGAAATGGTGGAAAATAGCTTTGTCTCCTGCTGGGCAATGCATATGGGTGGTCTGCCTGTAAATACAGGAACTGTGTCAATGTAATCATTTTTTATCAAAAAATTTCCATGGGCCCACCGATTTGGTATTTCTATGTTTAAGTGTGTAACTGGAAGGAATGTAATGCCTACTGATAAGATAGACAACGGCTACCGAAGAAGCCGTCGACCCGTAGACCTGCAAAATATTTTAGGTTTTCAGTTTCAGGTTGGCTGGTCAGGCAGTTTTCTTTCACGCAAAGGGTGTATGGCATGAAGTTATTGTTGACGATCTAACCGAAAAGAATTCCGTAGGTGGTGTATCTGTAAGAGAGTTCAGTGCAGTATGATGCAAACCAGAATTAGCTAGAGTGCTAGACTAGCAGTTGCAAAGATTAATGAAACATTGGAGTTGCATATGAAAACAATCCGAAACATCAGAGTTGCTTATGAAAGCAATCCTAACCAGTTTGCATCACAATTGCCGAGTAACGCGCTTGCTGCTGCACTGAACTGTTTGCTTCCAGGCAATTTGCTTCTGAGCATGGAAGGAAGCGACCATGTGGCTGACATGAGTTGTAATGCAGGACATCCATTCTTAGATTTGACTATGTTGTGATGTAGTGTACATCAATGTGATGATGCGTACTCCTATTATGTAAGGTAAATTATTCATATCCATCCAACTTCTTTTATTTGTTTTAACTAAAAAGACATTCACCCTGCAGTGTACCTTGGCAAGTCATCTTCACCAGAAAGGATGATGTGTGGTGGCTTGCATATATCCAAATCGCCTGCTTTTGTCGCTTCTGTGAGTCTAATCTCACGCCTCTGTCTTTCTGATGGTGAAGTGTTGTGTCCCTTTTAATAAAAGCTCTGAAAACCATGATATTCTTCAGGTGGTTAATATTTGATGTTGTCATGGAGTACACATTTTCGATAAACATGGTGTTAAATTTTTCAGAGATATTGATTCAATTCATGACCATCAAATTTGATATCCAGTTATTTACTTCCCTTTCCAAATGATGTAAGCCTGAAATAAAACTAGAATTATGTAGACCATAAATAGTTATATCGTGTTTAGTCTTATTAGAAAAGTGTGGATGGGTATTTTCTGTCATCTAAGATGCACCACACATTGTGACAACAAATGTGTCCTTTTCAGTTTGCTTCTATGCATTACTTCCCTTTTATGTGAATACAACCTTATCAATATAGTTCTGTTAATTTAATTTGAAATTCACCGCGTACAAGTATGATGTTTTTAAAAAGCAGTATGATGTTTTTTCTTTTGTTTGTTCGACAACATGAATAGATGATACACATAAGCACCGCGTCTTTAGCTAGGGCCTCTCTCTCAGGCTTACATATATTTTCACTTATAGATGCTCATTCAAATATGCTTATGTTGTTCTATTGATTTGGTTTTGTGTTCTGCAGTGCGCAAGTACAAATATCTGGAGTTAGTATGCCATGATATTGCACTGACTTGTGTAATTTCACAAGTAGTTCCCCATTGATGATGATTAACTTCCTAATTTTGGACTACGAACTCGATTTAGCTATAGCACAAAGAGGAAATTTTTTGAGGAATAGACAATCTTCAACACATATGGTGTTTGTTAAAGAAATGGGTATGAATGTAATTTTTTAACACAGGTTTTTTCCCAAATCTGGATCTGGTCTCTAATTTGGTGTAAACATGATCTTTTTGACTAAGTATTAAATTATCACAAAATAAGATTGTATTACTTGGTTACAACCGATTATTCCATACTTTCGCATAGGCCATCAAAAAATAGGAAGGCGGACATGACAAAAATCAATCCATCCATCGTCCGACATGCAAACAATCTTTGGCAAACACATGTGCAAACCAATTTTCTAAAACAAACAAGACAATGGGTGAAGCACAGGACTGCCGCATGCAAATAGAAATTCAAACAAAGGACGCAAACCACTGCATTCAGAGATAAAGCCAAACAGAAGACTGCCAAGGAGGATGTAGTCAAATTAGACATCAACCATGCAGCCCAAATACAAAAAGAAGGAATGTCCCGAAACTAATCAATAATCGCTGTAGCCACCCATTAGCTCATTAAAGGCTGCTCAAGTCACCCTGGAATAAATTTGGGGTAACCGCATTATCACCATCAACGACCATAACTATGTAGCTGAAGTGGTAGAATAGAAACTCCTTACAACACAGGAGAAAGCATGAACAAAACAATGGCAGTTTAGCCTGGCCCGCCAGCAGGTAACCACCTAGCAGAATGAATTTGCAAGGCGAACAAGAATTCTAGCAAAAATATGCGACAACTTCTCTGATGTGATACAGCTCTGCATGTATCCTTAGTGCTAGGGGCGATTCCATGTGTAACTTGTGGGGTCAGCTGACCCCACAGGGTTTTCGATTGCAAGCTTAATTCTACTCATATTTGTGCAAAAAAAAATGGAGATTTGAGGGAGATTAGTGCATTTGAACCCATAATTTTTTTTTGTGCTGGCACCACCGCTTCTTAGCACCCACATAGTGAAGATCATATCATTAGGCACCAAGCCACATGTGGGCTGGAGGCAACAATTGGTAAAACCTCTTTATCACTTTATCACGTGCATTAATCTGTAGGAGGCTACACCAGGATGATCTACTCTAGCAATAATTATCAATGTTTCTTTCGTCTTACTACACTAGAGTCATGCTACGTTCGACAAGAATAGATGATCCCTATCAAAGATGTATGAACATGTGTTTTCCTCTTTAGCAACATTCAACATGCATTATGCCGATAAATTTGCTTTTTCTTACTTATTTTTCTACATTCACAATTATACATACAATGATCTGCTATCTTAAATTGATAATTTTATTTGTAAATAGTAAACACAATCCTTATGAACACACCATATCGACGAGTGCGGCGTGACGCCGTGCGGGCTATGCTAGTAAGTACAATAACACAAAGAGATTCAATAATACAAAGAGATCCAGTTAAAATTAAATATAATACAAATAAATTTTTTGAGGAAGACACAAATATAAATAGATATAGCGAGTACAGATATATCAACATCATGCGGTGTTGTTGGCTCGATACGGGCATTCCCTACGTGAATGTCCAGGACACCTGCAAACGCGGCATCGCCTTAGTCTCCCATCTGGCTATGGTCCATGTCATTGCTATGACGCCTAGACTGACATCGTCCCTTGGCGGTTCTCATCAAGTCGCCGTTCGGAACCCATTTCGGCCCATCTGGCCACATCATTTTGTAGTTCATATCAATGCCCCAGGCCCAGAACTCACCGTTCCAAGTGTTGTACAGGTTGTACATGTTAAAGTACGGCGATATGTATGGCTCGACACTGATTTTTTGATCTGCAACCGTCCAGAGCACATGACTGCAAGGGTAGCCCTCAAGCTTGGGCTTGTTACAAGTGCACTCACAGGACGTTGGGCCGAGGGTGACAGATTGCTTTTTTTATGGCGGCCCTTAACGTACTTGGTTCGCACATTGACCTCCTACTTATTCCTAAGTGTGTCTACTTTCCTGCGGTCGTGGCTTTGGGACTTCTTTGCTTTCTTGTTCAGATGTCTTTGCATCTTCTCGAACCATGGCTTGTTCAATTCAACTTGTACATTGGCCACGGTAACCCTGTCTGCAAAGTATGACAGGGTTTGGTTCCAAGTTTCTTCAATTAGGGCTATGATAGGCAGGGCTCTCATCCCTTTAAGAACACCATTGTACACCTCTGGCATGTTGTTGGTCATTATTCCATACCGAGCCTCAGTGTCGTGAGCCTGCGCCCGCTTGTACAAATCAAGGCAATTCTCGCTGATCCATTGGCTCAAATTTATGGGCGTCCTACGACCCCTCCGGTCTTCTCTCTGCGGCAAGGTCGCACGCTCGATTTGACCATTGACACATGCCCAGATGGCATTCATTTTGGCTTCAGTTTTTTGTATGACATCCTCTTGAATAACTTGAACCAATCCTTGTTTTTGAATTTGGAGTAAAAGTTTGCTGCCAAATGCCTCATGCACCACCTTCCCTCTAGAACCGTCCACCCCCACTCTTCTGATGACTCCTTAATTATGTCGAGAGCACTTAATAATCAAGTGTTGCGATCAAAGATGATGCAAACACCTTCACGCTCTTTCACGACACCCATCTTCACGTAGCTCAGGAACCACAACCAGCTATCTTTGTTCTCGCTCTCGACCAGTGCGTATGCAATAGGAAGAAGCTGATTATTTGCATCTACTGCAATCACCACCAGTAGTGTGCCCTTGTACTTTCCAGTGAGAAAGGAACCATCAACTGATAATACCGGGCGACAGTGACTGAAGGCTTGTATAGTCTGGTCAAATACCTAGAATAAGCGGTCCAGGATTAGCTCGCCCGGGTTCATTGGGTTTCGACATTCTCTCCGCCAAACTTGAGTCCCCCTATTAGCACTTGCTATCTAATGAAGCATTCTGGGAGCATAAGAATAGGCCTCCTCATAGGTTCCATACAAGTTCTGGAATATCTTTTCCTTCGCAGGCCTAGCCTTGCTATAGCTGAAAGGAAGCCAATTTGATCTTCTGCATCTTTTTGCAAAGCCCTAACACTAATGTTGATACTTGCCTGCACAATCGTTTCCATCGCCTGTGCCACATATCTTGCTATCACATTGCAGCGATTTGAAGAGTCCCAGTTTGCTCACAGCTATGCTCCACTGTTTTTGTGATATGCCATGACTGACATACCCCAGGATTCAGTCTAGCGAGAACTCTTTCACGACAACCTTTCACGGTGTGGATGCATATGACCTTCAACTATTTTTTATTAGACTGCTTCACTCTATGCTGGCGGTGGAGGGCGATTGCATAGCTATCCATTGCCTGGTAAGCAGACTTCTTGTCTCGAAAAACCTGCCCAACCTCCAGGCTCGCCACTTCTAGGCCAGAAACAGAGTGAAATTCATTGGTGATGCTCATATCCTGTAAAAACCTAGGTTGCAGTGACGCCGCGACCTCCCTTTAAGGAGGAACATCTTCTTCTTCGCTTGACTATGAAGACGCGGAAGAGTGGTCGTCATCATCTAGCGCCTCCGGCAATCCCTCCACGTGTTTGCTCATGTCAACGGCCGCAGATTAATATCCTGTGTCATACACAGGCTGGCTGGCCGTTGGTTCCGATGGGCCGATGTTTGGGGCTGATGTGATGGCCAACTCGACATCACCACCCCTGCTACTGCATCCGGCAACACCAGTGACTGAAATGAACTCCGCATACACCATCGGCTGACCAAACATTGAGTTATTGGGATTGCTTGCAAACCTCATGTACGACCCCCACGACTGATACTGTGACAGGCCGCAAACCCCAACGTGCAACTGTCCCATCATTTCCTCCGTCAACAACGAATGCCTCCATTGTCATTTTCCCCCTGCACCCCTGGGCCAAACACCGCTCGGATGCACCTTCTGACTGCTACATAACCCACGTTCACCATGTCTCTCACTACAACTGTAGTTGATCCGCACAAGGACACATCCACCCCGAAACGACCGTCACGTAAGACGTCCCCATAGTACACTAACAAATTTTTCATAGTACCTAACCAACATCCATATTTGCATTTTAAATAATTAGTAACTGAACATTTACTAGTAGTACGATGACAACATTTAGTAGTAGTACGACTAAAACAATAACCGTATTTTCATTACAAATATTCGGTTTGTTTTAATAATCATTTGCTTAGACTTTAAGGGGTTGTTTGGTTAACGAGTATTTAGAGATCTATTTTTTCTCAAACTCGTCTACCAGCATATAACAAACGAAAATATTGTTTGCTTTTCTCTAACTACCCCAAAAATAACCTTAACTTGTTCTCGTAACATGCAAAAACTGAGCTTGAAAAACAACTATTAGTAAAAACCGAGTGTAGTTATTCGCTATCCAAACAACCACTAAACATAATGATACGATAATAACATTTTAATATCATATGAGTAAAACTTTTAATATCTTCTGGTTTTATAAAAAAAATCATATCATACAATATTTATCATTTACTTACAAATAATAATATTTGCAGCGGCATGCACATTATTCACAACAGTACATCAATATAAAAAATATTAACATAATTACGGCGTCATTTATACCTCAGCTCCAATATGGATGTGCTTGCGAATGCAATTAAGCGTCAAAATAGTTCGAATAAATATCCGTCACCAATACTATATGAATGGAGTCAACCTACACCAATACTATATGAACGGAGTCAACCTATTATCACATGAACATCAATATTACACACGGATTTTTTTGTCTGCTATCAAAAGTATGAAAAGAGACATTGCATGTATGTGGTCATCACCTCAAAAGGGACCACTACTAGGAAAAGGGCTATAGATGATATGGTCACTAATGGCGCACCAGACATGTGGTGCGCCATTACTATATATACTAATGGCGCACCGACGCATTAGTAATATTACTAATGGCGCACCTGGTGTGTGGTGCGCCATTAGTAGTTTTGAAAAAAAAATAAAAAAAAAATTGTTACTAATGGCGCACCGTGATGTAGTGCGCCATTACTAGTTGACATAGTAATGGCGCACCACACCCACCATGCGCCATTAGTAGTTTTGAAAAAAAAATGTTAGTAATGCCGAGCCCCACCTTCCCTCGCCCGGTCGCCCCCCTCCCCTCGCCGCCCCCTTGCCCCACCTCCCCTCGCCCCGTCACCCCCCTCCCCTCGCCGCCCCCTTGCCCCACCTCCCCTCGCCCCGTCGCCCCACCGTCCCAACCACCCGCCGCCGCCGCCGCCACCTGCCACCGCCCCTGGCCCCGCCGCCCCTCGCCCCGTCACCCCCACCACCCGCCACCGCCCCGGCGCCCCCCCCCCCCGGTGCCCCGCCGCCCCCACCACCTGCCTGTCAGCCCCTGCGCCCACGCCGCCCCGGGAGCCAGGCTCGCCGCCGCCCCTGCGCCCGCGCCCCCCTGGAGCCAGGCTCGCCGCGGGCCCCCTGCATCCGCCTCGCGCCCCCCCGGAGCCAGGCCCGCCGCCGCTGCCATCCACCACCACCCCCTGCCCCCGGAGCCAAGGTGAGCATTTTTTTGTTTTTTCTACTGTTTTTCTTTGTTGTTTAGGTTTAATTAGGTTATTGATAGGTTTAGGTTAGTGGTTGGTTTAGGTTAGTGCTAGATTTAGGTTTAGATAATTAGAAGAAGAAGATAGTTGAAAAGAAGAAGAAGAAGTAGAAGAAGAGGAAAAAGGGAAAAAACGAAGAAGAATAAGAAGAAAGTTGAAAAACAGAACAAGAAAGGAAGAAGGAGAAGAGGAGGAGGAGGACAAAGGGTGAAGAGAATAACTATCACTACTGCGTCTGGGCACGACGTAGCCGCTGCCATAGTTTCAAGATGATGGTTTCTTCCAGTTATTTTGGTTGGTTATAGGAGTAAGAGTTCTGGTACCAACAAAGCAATTGCTGCGGCTGGGCAGGACGTACCTACAAACACTGTAATGACAAGGAGCCAGGAACGGGCTGTTTCATGTCTGGATTTCTGGCAAATAAAGCTTCAAATGCCGGTCTAACTCATTTGTACTATTCTTTCCCCAGATCAATGCTATAACCTTGGTATACTCGTGCCAGAAGAATTTTGTCTTATATAGTTCATGAGTTGCCCTGAATTTGTGTATGCTACATTCCCAATTTTGCTTCATTGGCTGGTTCACGAATAGTTACCAGCGGTCAAAGCCTTTTGCAAACCATACATGGCTTTCAAATTTAGCATTTCAGATAGCATGGCCTGAAGTTTATTTGTATGTCATTTGCATGGTGACTCTTAAGAGTGGAATGTTAAGATGTGATTTATATTTTTGGGCTTGTTTCCTTGATCTTGTACATACTCCATGCCAACAGCACATGGCAGGATCATGTGAACTTAAACAACAAGATGTTCTAATATGCTCACACATTCTGGTTTTTGTAATGGCATTGTGACTCCTTTCTTCGAGAAGAATGATATTAATCTTCGAGAAGAATGATATTAAATAACATAGTGGCATGTGATGTATTTCGTACCGAAAATGCATTTGGCACTAGTCCTCGCTTAACAACATCATGGGTGGGAAGCGGGAACTTCGGAAGTGCATTGGTGTAGTTGATTATCTTCTGCTCAAAATTTATGCTGCTATAATGTTGTATGATAATGTTGTAAGGGTACTAATTGGTTTCTTCTGCTGCTTATCAGAGATGGGGGGAAGCAGCCACCGCCGCTCTGCCTCACCGGAGTACGAGTTGGATGCTTTCGAGTTCTTCAGTATCATACTTGGGACTTCAGTATCAGCCATGAGGCAGGTATATAAAACAAGAGATCTCCCCTTCACCCATCTCATTATGATAACTTTGTTGTTTGCTACATCACTCCTTGTCCCAAATTGCAGAGGCTGCCTCACACTTTTATGAACATGCTGGGTGAAGATCCGCCAGATAATGTGAAGCTCCGACAGGCCTGCAGCGGGGTTCAGAGGCTGTGGGACGTGGAGTTGGTGATCGAGGAGGGCCACATGTACCTGCGCCGTGGCTGGGAGAAGTTTTACAGTGCCTACGACCTGCGGACCGGGTACTTTCTTCTCTTCAGGTACGAGAATGACGCCACAATGCTCATCGTGAAGGTTTTCAACACGACTATGTGTCGCATGCGCTACGCTGACGATGAAGATGCCAGTGCGTTCTGCCTCTTCTTATTCCTCTACAATTTGGCTTTGTCTCACAATCGATTGTTAACGGTCATTGTTGCATTTGGACAGGCAATGGGAGCAACAGCAGCGACACCGGCTACAGCCAAAGCAGCAGTGATTATGGCTGTAGCAAAAGCAACAGCGATTCTGGCTTTAGCGAAAGCAGCAACGATTCTGGCAGCAGCAAAGACAACAAGAAGGATGATCCGAACTAGAGTGGGGGAGAAGAGGAGCAGAGTCGGATGAGGAGCTGCAGGATGACGATGGACATCATGCTGAGGATGACCTAGCGCTGGTGGTGGCTAACCAAGGGCAAGAGATGGTGGTGGCTGACCATGGGCAAGAGATGGTGGTGGCTGACCATGGGCAAGAGATGGTGGTGGCTGAGGATGACCTAGCGATGGTCGTGTCCGTCCTGCCTGAAGGTGGCCTCGCGATGGTGGTGGTGCCTGACAATGACCATGCACCGGTGGTGGCGCCGGCGATCCCACAGCCGGGCGACATGACCACGCCAATTGTGGTAGAAGACTACATCCCGCTGCCTCCACCGCCTCGCCGCTCTTGGCGCATCAGGCTGAGGAAGGAGAAGGAGAAGAACAATGAGAACTGAACTATGTCAGGTATGTCAGATCTCCAAAATGATATATATATATATATATATATATATATATATATATAT
The DNA here is from genome assembly GCF_018294505.1 of Triticum aestivum. NCBI lineage: Eukaryota > Viridiplantae > Streptophyta > Magnoliopsida > Poales > Poaceae > Triticum > Triticum aestivum. Next base: position 703,194,250 of record NC_057810.1, on the reverse strand, counting down.
ATATATATATATATATATATATATATATATATATACTTAGTTACCTATGTTATCTTTAATATGCTTAGTTTCCTATAGGTTAGCTCCAAAATTACTTATGTTAGCACAAAATGATCAAGTTTACATAATAAGCTTATAGTCTTCTTCTTATTCTTCTTATTCTTCTTATTCTTCTTCTTTTCCAAAATGACATAGGTTAGCTTCATTTTACCTAAGTTGGCTCTAATATGCTAACTTAGAGAGCTTATATGCTTAGTTTCCTATAGGTTAGCTCCAAAATAACTTATGTTAGCACAAAATGATCAAGTTTACATAATAAGCTTATAGTCTTCTTCTTATTCTTCTTATTCTTCTTCTTTTCCAAAATGACATAGATTAGCTTCATTTTACCTAAGTTGGCTCTAATATGCTAACTTAGAGAGCTTATATGCTTAGTTTCCTATAGGTTAGCTCCAAAATAACTTATGTTAGCATAAAATGATCAAGTTTACATAATAAACTTATAGTCTTCTTCTTATTCTTCTTATTCTTCTTCTCATTCTTCATCTAGTATTCTTCTAGTGTTCTTCTTCTTCTAGTATTCTTCTAGTCTTCTTCTTCTTCTTCTCTTCTTCTTCTTCTTCTTTAACTTCTTGTTTATCATTTTGCAGATTTGATTTAATTCACGGAAGCTTGCATGGATGGAGTGCTTCTTTTCCATTTGTGTTTTTATTTTGTATCAATGTGAAATGTTTGTGAATTGATGGATAACGGTGTTGGATGAACAATGTGAAACTTTTGTAATATGTAACGATGAAACTATGTGTTGGCTATGTATGTATATATGATGAAACTTGTGTGTTGGATATGATTGTTATATGGATGCTTGTTGTATATATATGTTTTGGATATCTCATATGTGAAATAGTGACCTGAGATTAAGAAATAAAAAATAAAAAAAATATTTTTAATGGCGCACATCCATGTGGTGTGCCATTAGTATACCAGATACTAATAGCGCACCTGTGGAATACTAATGGCGCACCTGTGGTGCGTCATTACTAAAATATTCTAATGGCGTGATGCTAGTGGCGCACCAGTAATGCGCCATTAATAGGCAAAACTAGTGCGCCACTAGCATGTCTTTTCCCAGTGGTGGACAGCGAAGATGGAAACACAATTCAATCACATCATCTCCTTCTTGTTTGCTACTAAGATGAATTATTTTACCTAATTACGTACATCATTAGTACATAATCTTAACATATAAAATTTAGATTATTACGACATAACAAAGTAGACCTACGGTTTCTTAACTATAGACTTATTAATAAACATACCACATAAAATAACATACCACATGCAATGAACAATTACACTGCAAATTTTCTTAATTACCATATTAAAATCTTTTTGCATGTCAATACTAATGGATGCAGCTAACATTGATACAACATATTCAACCTACTCTTCTAAAAAAATAGTACAAATGTTGCATCTGTCGTCTGAAATTTTTTATAACTTCTAAGCACTAACATCGCATAGCTAATGATGACCTAAAAGCTAACTAATTACCACCGTGCATGCACAAAATAATCAATGTATTGCAAAAGCTCATACCTTGATCCTCAACTTCGTATTTCACTTCGCTAGGCAAATCCTAGTCCTGAAGCTCTAAATGACTCCAAGAAGTTATGAAATAATGCCTAACAAAACAAAGAATACATAGTTATGAACTAATCAAAAAGAGTAAAAACATCATGCATGCGAATGAAACAAACAAAAATAGATAGATCTAACCTTCATCTATCTTTTCTTCAACTTGAGCATCTTAATCCAACTCTAAATCGCCATAAATCAAGAGTGAAAGTGCCTACTGAGTATTTCTTCCTCTATGTTATTAGAAACTTAGAGAGCAGAGGAGGGGAAGGAGGCGACAAAGAGTGTTCTTGTGCACGGAGCAGAAGCATAGCATATAAAAGGAGAGGATCCCTGTAGTGTCGGCACAACAGGTTCACACAGTCTCGGATTTCCGCAGCGAGTGAGTGATTCTCGCAGCGCCGTCGCATCCGCTGAAGCTAAAGCCAGAGTGATTCCCGCAGTCTCGTCGCATCCGCTGAGGCAAAATAAGGAAAATACAAAGTGATTCCCGGGCAGCAGCCTATGAATCAGGGCACGTGAATAAAGGAATGGCATGGAATCAGCGCCGTTTGCAACAGCGAATGCTATCGGGCATGGAATCAGCGCCGTCTGCGTGAAAATGAATGCCATCTGCGTGAAAATCAGCGCCGTCTGCGTGGGAATCAACGACGTCAGCCTGGCTGTCGCGCGTGTAGCAGGGATGCCGCCAGCTGTGGCAGCGGCATGGCCCACCGGCTGGGTCCCGCGACCAGCACGACCTGTCGGCCTGGGAGCGATATCCGCAGTGCTGGCCGCCTCGCATGGTGGCGGCAGGGCCCACCTGGCCCGCCCCGTTCCGTCCCAGCACGAGGCACTATAGAAAACACGTTCTGCCCCGGCGGCCACCTGCAGGCATGGTGGCAGGGCCCGCCGCCTCCAGCCGTGGTGGCAGGTGCTACGTGTCGCTTGCCGCGCCTGCTGCCACGGCTGAAGTTTTTTTTTGTCAAATTCATCTGCAGATGGTCCTTGTTGACAATTCGTTTGCGCAAATGGTCTCTTTCGACAAAAAATGGGTAAAGAGTTCAATGATTAATCAACAGCGATAGACTAAGTCCAGATGACCTACATCAGCCGTAACACACTCAAATTTGACATGGATAGAAAAATCAATCATAACTGCTTCTATGATTCCGTTTTCACCGTTCAACGCGTGATATTTGTAGCAGATCCTTGCGCATCTCGCGTCGCGTTATCGGGAAAACTCTGGCCGACTTCCACGCCGCAGCTCTCCTTTTCCCCACGTCTCCTCTCCCCGATTGAGGCGGCGCCCTCCTCGCCTTCTTTCCCGTCTGCCGCTGGTCTCTTCCAGCTATGCCGCCGCCACCGGCCCCCTCCCCCTGCCCCCACCTTTCCCTCTTCAGGACGAGGTGTGGCCATGGCGGCAACGCCAAAGGAGCAGGAGAGGGGAGGATATATGCCGCTACAAGATCGAGTACCAGGGTAATGCTAAGGCTACGCGACAGAGGTCGTGATAATCAGGCAACGCAGGCTGATCATCATGAGCGCCTTCACCACAGGCGCCGTCTCCAGGTCGTCGTCTATGGCGGCGCCTGGATGCATCCACCACCGGTGCCGGCTCCAGGTCGTCGTTAGGATGGGCGCGGACCAGCAGCAAGCAACGCGGCATCCTCAGGCCGTGACGACAAGAGGTGCTGCCAAGAGCAGAACGGTCACTCAAATCTCTTCAGTCTACGTGAAATTCAGAGAAGAGCAGCTTTTTGGCATGTTCTGTTCCCTTCTCATTAGGGTCTTGGCTAATTGCCTTTCCTTTCCTCTGTTTTTTTTGTTAAATTAGATGCGTTCGCTTCAGATGCGGTTGTTCTTTCCAGAGATTCGTCATTCCCTTTTTTTAAGTACATAAATACATAAACACTAATTACTCCGTGTGTTTGTTGTCCTTTTTTATCTTCTTAGTTTCTTTAAAGACAAAATTCCAAGGCTTGCTGATTCGGGACAACTTTGATCAGTTTGTTGTTTCTTACTGTCAGCTCAAGACGTTGATCTCAAGTTGTTTATTTTGCAGCATAAGCAAGTTGTTTTGGAGGACAGAATTTTGCCCTGGATACTCTCTTCTTGATCAGTGGATGACGGCAGACCGTGTCATCATGCACTTGGAGATGCCGGAGACACATGTATGTACCATATCTTATATATGAAACCAACTTATGGAACAATTTCTTTCAATGCCCTGCAAACGCTTGAACAATGTCAGGATGGAGCCATCGTACCAGGTGCTGTAGAGCAATGGCATAATCCAGGCCAAGAAGGATGGTATCAAGGTGCAATTATCGTTGGGAAAGCCTTGAGGGTGTGGTCGACAGCATACACACGGACGCTGATGGTACATGGATTTTGCATCAAGAAGGACCCTATGTAGAAGGTAATGGTCCGGTCTACTGGATGCAGTAAGATATATCTTACATGTTAGATCTTCCTTCTCAGTTGTTGTGTACACTGAAATTATTATTTTTCTTCTGTTAGAGCATCTACAGCCGGACTCCTCAAATTGACCTGGCGGGCACGAGGACCATTGACCGGACAGGAGAGAAAAGCAAAAAGTAGCAAAAAGGTGACCCAACCGAACCCCTCATATCTTCCCTATATGTCCGGGCTGTCCACGAACCCTCATATCCATCTCAAATATGGGAAGGATATGAGGGCTCGCGGACACGCCCGGTCAATCCGTCACGTATGATGCGGCGCCACCCAGACCACCTTTTCTCTTTCTCTATTCATTCTTTCATTTATCTCTCTTCATCTTCACCAATCACGTGAGTGACCGGACATATGAGGAAGAAAATGAGGATTGTGGTTGCGCGGATGGACAAATAGGGGGTTCAAAACAGACACGCCCGGTCATTGACCGGGCGCATCCGCGGACGTTTGAGGGATCGAATTAGAGGTACGTGGCTATATATGCTCTAAATCCAGTTTGAAGTTTGTTAACCTTTTTTTAGGCATACCGTGCCTAGCATTTATAGAAGAATATATTTCTTATTAGATTCTCCTTTGTGATGCATTTTCATTTTCATTTTTCCTTTTGGGTGTGTTGCCTATATCTAAATGTAAAAGAAGAAAACCTTTCATGGTTCGAAGAGATAGAGCATTTTAAAAACCATGAATGCCTAGAAAGCAGAGGAAATTTCACCCAGTGACATTGAAGCCTACATTCAGAGAAGCTGTAGCCTGAAGAAAGGGTCCGCCACTGTAGACCGTGTCATGAAGGAGATAATTTTTATTTCCTTTGCTGCCGACGAAGCCCCCTGAACCAGGCCAAAAGCAGCAGCCAGCAGCCACTAGCGACATGGTCGGAGCAGACTGCCAAAGCCAAGTGAAGCTATCTTTTGTAATATTAGTTGTTGATCCACACCAAGGATATCACATGGATAATCAGAGGACACGTAGGGGCTACGATATCTTTTTAGGTAGGAACAAACAATATGCCTTTTGACGGAACATAGAGCAACATGTTCTTGGGATGTGCCACACGAATACCATGGTAGTTTAGCCCAAAAGGTAGCATGTTGGTTTTTACTGGCAAAAAGGGGGAAAGAAGAGATTTTACACGATGGTTAAAACAAGACCATTGATGCATCATTTAAGATGGATTTGGTTCCAAACTTGGCCCCCACACCCATGCTTTCAGAATAAACAACAACTAAGGTATGCTAATAGTTGTGCATAATGAATGCCTCAGCAATAATCTGATGAGTCACTTGACTTGAGTAAGCCGCAAATCACTTTGTCTAGATCATGCAATAGATTTGAAAGATGCATGATGGCAACCCATCATTAATTAGTCATCAAAAAAGAACCTCGAGACTAGAGAAGATGAATATGGCTAATATGTTCTTAAATAGAAGTTCTCAAAGAATTAATATCGGCTTTAAAAATCTTAAACAGTAGAACCCCTGAATCACCAATCCATTCTGAACTGCAGCAGGGTCCGAAAAAAATCCTTGACTGACCCAGAGTAAGTGACCATGCACGACAACTTAACCTATGAAACCCTCATCCACACAACAACATCACCGCCGCCACCAACTGAAAGAAACACACGCCTATTCCCCGACAATATCAATAACATCTACCAATATAGATCTAAAAAGACATATATGCACGTGGATCAAGAGCGGGATCAATTGGTACGTGCCATGGTGCTGAGCGGTGAGGCGTACATTGCCGAGCCGAATATGATGCAGAGGATGACATAGAACACACTCAGAGCATGCAGTTGAGCAGCGTTGCTAGGTACAGGTCCGACTTGAACTCCTCCACGTCCTTGTTCTTGATGATCCGCCAGAACGTCGGCCTCGTCTTGGTGTGTTCTACATCATCCTCTGCCTCATATTCGGCTCGGCAATGTACGCCTCTCCGCTCACCATCATGGTATGTACCCGTCGATCCCGCTCTTAATCCACGTGCATAGATGTCTTTTTAGATTTGGTAGATGTTAGTAATTGGGGAATAGGCATGCGTTCCCCTTCGGCTGGTGGCGACGGTGATGTTGTTGGTGTTGTGTGGATGAGGGTTTCACGGTCACTTACTGCTGGGTCAGTGGAGGATTTTTTGGACCCAGCTGTTAGTGACACGTTGCCTTTGTAGTTTAGAATGGATTGGTGATTGAGGGGTTCTACTACTTAAAATTAAAAAAGACGATATTAATTATTCTGGAACTTCTATTTAAGAACAAATTAGCCATATTTATCTTCTCTCTTTTCTGATTACTGATTATAAATGATGGGTTGCCATCATGCATCTTTCAAATCTGTTGCATGATCAAGACACAGTGATCTGTGAAGGACATTGGGCAAGTGATCCATGAGGTTATAGCTGACGCATTCATTATGTATCACTATTAGCATACCTTAGTTGCTATTTGTTCTGGGAGCATGGATGCGTGAGCCAATTTTGCAACCAAACCCATCTCTAAAAGATGCATCAATGGTCCCATTTTAACCATCGTGTCAAATCTGTTTTTCCCCTTTTTACTGGTAAAAACCAACATGCTACCTTTTGAGCTAAACTGTCATGTTGTTCGTGTAGCACATCCCAAGAACATGTTGCTCTATGTTCCGTCAAAAGGCCTATTGTTCGTTCCTACCTAAAAAGATACCATAGCCCTATGTGTCATGTGATTATCGATGCGGTATCCTTGGTTACTTGCAGTTGCATTCAATACAGGCAGTTCTGTTGTACAATTGATTAGCCAAGTGAAGCTATCTTTGTAATCTTAGTTGTTGATCCACACCGTCTATCTACCCTACTTTTTTTACAAAGATACACCTTAATGTCAACTAGGGAGTATTTGATCAGTCAAGCGTACGGCTTCCATGTGTTTCTCTAATTCAAAAACTAAAATACAGCCCTATGCTGCAGATTTACCATGAGCCCTGCTAGGCAGACATTCAGAGATGTGTTTATGGTAGGTATTCAATTATATACAAGAAGATGCGTCTTTCTCACTATACTTAAAGGCTTTCACCTTGGAACATCTCAGTCCATTAGGCACCTTGGAAAACCACAAGTGTTTTATTTTATATGATCTTCTGAACAATGATCTCATTTCCGAGCTCTCTCAGATGGTAATACTGCTATCGCGACAAGGATCACCACTGACATCCCACCAGCAACTAATTAAAAAGCATTAAGCAGTAAAACTAACACACTATTTAAGCGGCACCTTAAACAACCACGGGAAACAACACGTGCGCCGCGCCTTCCAGCCCGCTAGTTTCTTGCTAGTTTCAGAGAACTTCATTCCTTTTCCGGTCATCGTCCACCGGTAGCATGACCGGAGCCTGTCTGGCGTGCAGTTGGCTGCTGTGCAATGCCAAATTTCGTTTCACCGCTGCCACATCAAGAATATTTTAGCTGAAGCGTACTTTACTAATCCTTGTTCCTCCTACGCTTAATAAAATGTTTTTCTGGCCAGGAATGTCACAAGTTGATGTCCCTCACTACACTTGCCAAGGCCAGGACACCCATGACTCGTGGTCGTTATTATCGTAAGAATACAAACATCTTGCTAGCTGCAGCCGGCACTGGTGCGCTGAACATCAGGCTTGGAGCCAAAGACCAAATGGGAAACGAAATCTATCTAGTCTAGGAAGAAAATGTGGAACGGGAAAGCCCGATCGATGCATCGCGCGGTGGCGGTATCTACTTGCTGACCCGGATCGGGAAAGAAGTCCTGGTTTAACATGCAGCAACCAACAGCACAGAGCTACCTCCTGCTGCAGCCGCCAAAACTGTGAAACGCCGCACTGGTCCCAGAGTAAGTTGATCGACTGATCCGTCGCCCATAGTAACATCGAGTTCAATGCGCCCAACGGAAAGCTTTGCGTCAGTTTTCCAAGCTCCCAAGTTCCCAACCACCGTGCACCAACCTATACTGACAGGTACCAGTGACCATGCTGCATGCATGAACGTATGCCCTGGAGACAGGTCACAGCTCACGGTTAATCGGAGTGTACAGAAAGGTGGCAGGTGATCCGGCTTGGGCCATCTATCCGCCTCGATTGGGTACGTGGGCCGGCGGCGGCCGCCGATGGCCGATCACATGGGATCTGTGAGAGAGGCAACTACGCCATGATTTCACTGACAAGTTTTCTTCCCCCGAAGTCTTAATCGAGTGGCCGGCAACCAGAACCAGGATGGCATTGAAGGTGTACGTACGTACCTAGTTACTACGTATTAGTACGCAGATCTTAATTTCCCGGTCGACCGGCAACCAGCGACGTCAACGAAGAGCTTCGAGCTAGCACGGCGGCAGCAATGTATACATGGTTCGGTCGGCCGGGAACCGTGCACGTACTATCAGTACCAAGGTACAACTACACTATTGACGATCTTGATCTGAACGGTGAACACGATGCATATCTCGGGGCGACGACTGACCTATTGTCGTCTAACTGCGTGTGCCACATGCTAGTAATTAATTAGCTTAAGCTACCAAGCGTCGTACTCCATGCATGTATTACGTACGCACCTGCCCAAACACTGTTCATTAGTCTGTGTTTCAGAAGAAGCCATATGCTTATCCTTATACCTCCTCCAGGTTAAATTAATTGTTTTCGAAAAAGACAGAGGGAAACACCACTACAGTTGCCAATGCCAGCACACCCATGACTCATGGTCATTCCTTATCGTATACCATTACATAATATCTCTCTGGCTGATGGCTGCAAGCTGCACCGGCATATCTAGGTACATTGGAGGTAGCTAGCCGAGCAACAAATATGATCAAATCAAATGGCATCATCGATGCTCTGGAGTGTATATCTACTAGCCGACGCGGCAGGATCGGGCAGGATACGTGCGGTACTCCGCTAGCTAGCTTTGGCGTTTCACAGTTGATCGGCGCCTCCCTTGAGACTGCATGGCTAGGACCCGTCCACGGCAACTTCAATGCGCCCAACGGGAAAATACGCGCGCCCAGTTTTCCAAGCTCCCCAACAACCGGCGGGAGTAGTTCTGCGCATGCATGCACGTATACTCGGTACTCGCCTGAGGTGAGGCGTACGTGCTCACTGGTCACGGACAATTGCTTGCAGAGTTGCATTATTGTAGTTGCAGTACAGAAAGGTGGCGGGTCATCACTCATCAGCGGTCGACGCCGCGCGCTGGCTGAACGGTAAAGCACACTTTTGATCTGCCCCCGGTTGGTTCCATGCGTTGGTGTGTGCCTGATGCTTTCACCCTTGCGCTGGCTAGTAGTGCTAGCTAGAAACTGCCGCGTTGATATACATCTATACTGTGTGAATTGTGTCAAATACTGTTTTCATAGAACATGGTGTTTTTTATAACAATCTTGCTAAATCTCAATCGGCTGAGATTTAAGTTATGTCTTCGTTGACGCTATATTCGCAAGATCTACACTGGGATATCTGCAAAAAATTTATTCAGGCTTTTCTTCTTTCTTTCTTAAATGTTATGTCACTTGACTGAAGTTTTGTTAAGCCTCCCTAGACATATCCTTTTTAAATCTGTTCTTTTATGACATTAATACATTTGGATAGATAAACGGTGAGTCACCGAATTAGGCTGTGTTTGGTTGAGCTGCAGATTCTGAAAAAGCCGCTGTGGAAAAGCTGCTGTGAAAAAGCTGCTGTGAAAATGCTGCTGTGAAAAAGCTGGAAGCTGTTTGGTTAAAACAACTGTGAAACTGTAGATTTGGTTGTGAATTGTCTGTAATGCCCATTGGGGCCTGAGTGAATATGTTTATATGCTAATTGACCATAAAGTCGTGATGTGTACATTTGTAGGTAATTGAACGATCATTTTGCAAAGAAAAATTATGACAATGCAGGTGATTCATAGTTAACGCATACGTAACTCGATGACTATTATTACGGGACACATGCATCATACAAAATACATATGGTTGAATTTGCAACCAACTTCTGATTGACCGTAAAACACTTATTTGGAAGTTAATTGACAAATAAATGGCTGTTTTGATAAGGAAAACAGTGATCTGTACATTGTTAGGCAATGAAACAACATAGAATTGTGTTATAAAAAAAGAAACCACATAGAATTTGCAGGAGCATAATAGCATCAGATGACACCCAATCCCAAATTCAACAAGATATTCCAATCATTTGGGCGTAGAAGCATTACCACACACACATATAAAGCACAATCCACACACACATATACTTGAAAATGCACTAATAGCAGCAATATACAGCAACTACTAATGAAAATGTACTCACCATATCCAATCTGTGCTATTAGTCGTCACATCACAAAAAACAAAAAATGAATAATGAAGAGGGAACGATAGATGGGGATGATGGATGAGGAAGAGGGATGGAAGGAGGAGGGAAGGGGGGGAGGAGGGAGGAGTGGGAGGAAGAAGCGACGGGAGGAGGAGACCGGAGGAACAGTGCGCCGGCGCCGCCGGCGTCGCCGGTCGGGCGGCTGGACCAGTGCCGCCGTGAGCGGGGGAGGAAGAGGAAGGAAGTAGGGATGTGGGAGGAGGGAGGAGATAGGAGGGTCGCCGGGCGGTGGCAGTGGGCGGCGACCGGCGGCGGCCAAACCGTAGCCGTGCGTGGGAGGCGGCGGCGGCTCCCGTCCTTTCCTGTAGCTCGTGCGCGAGTGCAAGCCAACTCGTTCCTTTCGTGCTAGAGGAAAGAAAAAGATCGAACCGGTATGACTTGCTAGTGGCATTGGTGGGTAAATACTTCTCAACTATAAGGGGACAGCTAAAAACGGTTGGTTTAGAAGCTGAGAAGTTGGGGGTACCCCAGCTGCGAAATTTACACTATGTAAAAGCTACAGATTGTCAAAAGCTGCTTCAAAAATTTATCCCTTTGGTTGGCTTCTAGCTTTTTCAAAGCAAAAGTTGGGTAAAAAAGCCCAACCAAACACAGCCTTAGAGTGGTGAATACACAAGGGCCTTGAACACCGTCGTGCCTTCCTGTTGCCTTTGACTTCATCACATGCCTGCAAAGAAGCAACAAAGAACCACATTAGTGCCTACATAAGCGAGTAGAATAATAGAGTACGGACAAATATAGCCAATGACCAATGTCTAAAGATAATAATCGCAATCACAATTCATTCTGGAGGTTACTTGATAATTAGCACGAACATGCGGGAAGAGGTGGCAGCTCACCTATGGCATGGAGCATAAAAAACATTAGGACCTATTCCTTGATGCCCCGCTACTACCACCAGTCAATTAACAGGAGGTATCTATTTGTATCTGCAGCAACACATGTTTAGGCAGCTTCAATAATATCTAAAAGAAAGACCATTATGCTGATTACAACAGCAGCAAAGTGTAGTGTTTGGAATCAGGTAACGAATCACTTGTATTCTATACCTAAACCATAAATATGAAATATTTCTGAATTCAGCAAGTGCACCAATGATCTAGTTGTCCTTGTATAGTCAAGCTTATCAGTGTCGGTAGTAAATTTATAACTGTCTACCTGAATCAGTGTTCTTACATAAGCATATATGATCCAAGGAGGACAAAGCACAAAGGAAGCTGCCAAATTTATTTTCTGTACACTAAATGGTGCATCGTGAGTGCGTTGGCATTCTTTCCTGGTCCAGCCGCGATAAATAAGCTGTCGACCCGTCATGAACTGGAGGTGCGACCGGGCGCGCGTGGCGGCGTTGAACGACCACCCACAGACAAGCAACCTTCCGTCCCACTGGTCGACCATGCGCATGCATATGCATGCACGGCGGCGCCTGCCGCCCCGGCCCCGGCAGTGAAGGAGCCTGGCTGACAACCTAGAGCAAGCTGGCTAGGCACCACCCTACAAATGAAGCTCAGCTCTGACGACGCAGCTCGTGCAGACGCTCGGAATTTGATAGGACGTACCCAGGAGACACTCGCGCGGTGGCTCCATCCTCCATTGGGCATGTGGTCCGGCCGGCCGCCGACGCAGACCACGTACATGGGCGCCTTGAATCGTCGTCGTAGGCAAATCAATTCCGCCTTGAGCCCTTGAATTTGTGAGAGGAAATTGTTAAGGGCACTTGTGCGTACGTCGTACGCCGGTGATTTGACTGATAACGAGGCAAATTAGGCTAACTCCAGCGGACGGCCCCAAATAGACGTCCATTTTGTCTGGGTTCTGTCCGTTTGGGACGGGTAATGGGTCGTGTCCGGACCTTTTCTGGGATGCGCTGGTCGTGAGCCCAACGCGCGTACGCATTTTTTGGCCGCATCCTGTCCGTCTTCTTTTACAAACGCATTCGAATAAAACCACGGCCCGTAGTTTATGTCAGCGGTCCTAGTTTATGCCGGCAACACAGCCAGCCTACACAGCGTACCTTGGCGGAGGAAAATCGGGCGACAAAGGCGTGGTCCGCGACGTCGGCGGGGGGCACGGCGGAGGCCGGGCGAGCGCTGCCGACAAACTCGGCGGACAGCAAATCCCAAGCATGAGGAGGGCGTGTGCTTTGTTGACGATGTCCTCCTTCTCATAGACGTTAGCCTTGCGCTGCGCGGCCTCCAACGCAGCGAGCTCGATGGCGAACCTGGCCGCGGCATTCTTGCCCTTACCACCGCCCTCCGGTTTCTCCTCTTCATTGATTATGTGTCCAGCTTTGCGAGCTCCGCCGGCGTGAGCTTTGACCGCGTCTTCTTCGGACCCGTGGCCGCCTTCTTCTTCACCTTTCCGGGCGGGTCGATGGCCTGGCCGCCGGAATTCGGCGGGGCATCGGCCATGGCGGGAGGGTGGCGGGCAGACGGGACGTGGAAGAGTTTTGGGGGAAATGGCGAGAAATGGGCCGGGCGGGTGCTGTGTGCCACCGAAGGACGGGCCAGGGGAGAATAAGTGCATGCGTCCCGCCCGTCCATGCATTGTCCGTTTCACCTGAAAAACGGCCCAAATTTAGGCTGGGGATGCGTCAAAAACAAACATAAAACGAACAAAAGACTTTTTGGGCCCGCGTGCTGAGCTGTCTAATATGTTCGTTTTGTTCGAAATGGACGCACCTGAATAGGATGGAGTCGCGCGCTGGAGTTGCCTTAATCAATCAACTGGCGACGACCATGATCTGCTACGAGTACGTAAGTCTTAATTTCCCGGCCGGTCCGGCCAGCGACGACGACTGGCAACATCAACGGCGAGCACGTCCAGGACCACGCGCGTACTCATTTGCCGGATTAGGCTGTGTGTGGACTTGTTGCGATCAATCATCGTCCGAACGCGGTGCATCTTGGAGCATCTACACCCGGACTTTGATAAAGCTGATCTCACAAACGCCCCCGGACATGAACGGACGTGTCGGTGGATAATGATCGGTCACGCCTCAAATTAGCTACTCTGCATTCGAATCTCATATTTTAACTCCTAAATCCATACAAAGCATATAGAAAAAGCATACTTACGTAAGTAATGTTCGTCATTGGAGAAGTCCATAACGTTCGTGCAGGGCCGTCGGCTTAAATAGTCAGGTTAGGCACTACGCAACCCACCGGAGCGGCGCCACGAGGCAACATCGGTGCGCCGGAGGAGACAAGTTTTGGACCGCAAGATTTTTGGGTGATTTCGTGTGGGATCCTGACGTTAGTTCACTACCGGACTCGCGGTCTATGCCTACGACCACGGGCCATCGGCATAGGCCCCTAAGCCGTCGGCATAGATCTATGCCTACGGCTGCCGTCGGCATAGACCCGTCGGCGTAGATGTCGTCAGCGTAGTCTTGTCAGACCGTCGGCATAGTATAGCCGTCGGCATAGGGGTCTATGCCGACGGCCTAGCGTCAGCCGTCGGCATAGTATAGCCGTCGGCAATGTTTTTCGTCTGACGGCCGCGGACGGCGCCGTCAAAAGCGCGGACGAATCATGCAACGCCATGTGGTAGATGTATGCCGACGGCAAAGCCGTCGGCATATCTCTGCCACGTGGCAACCCGTGGTACTCCTGGTGGTAGGGCTATGCCTACGGCAAAGCCGTAGGCATAGATGAATCTATGCCGACGGCTTTGCCGTCGGCATAGCTCTGCCACGTGTCGTCTCCTGGTTATTCATGGCAGCAGAGATATGCCTACGGCTTTGCCGTAGGCATAGATGGAAATATATGCCTACGGCAAAGCCGTCGGCATAGATATGCCACGTGGCGAGCCCTGGTGACTCCAGGTGCGGCCAGGGCAGATGGACAGCGCCGCAGATCGATGACGTGTCGGCTATGCCGACGGCTGCCATCGGCATAGCTCCTGGTCGGTGCGCTCTGGATCGGTGACGTGTCACCCGTATCTATGCCGACGGCCACCCGTCACGGCCGTCGGTATAGATTTGACGTTGTTAGCCGGCCGTGATGACAGTTGTCAGCGGGCCCGCATCTATGCCGACGGCAGCTGTAGGCGTAGTCTGGGATAAGCCGACGGCCTATATATGCCGACGGCTGCTGTCAGCGTAGACGCGGATAACCCGACGGCCATTGTACGCCGACGGCCAGGAGCTAGCTGTCGGCATAGCTCGGACTAGGCCGACGGTAGCCGTCGGCATATATTTGGCTGTCGGCGTAGAGCCCTGTTCCGGTAGTGGTTCGTCGTGACGGACACGACGGACGCGCCTGGGCGTCCCCATATCCGCCTCATATTTGAGCTGGATATGAGGGGTGCCGATCGGCCCAGGCGTTTAAGGCCCGTTTGAGGCACCTGTCTGGATCGGAATTTTGTGATCTGTCAGTGACCGGGCGGCCCGCTCAAGTGTTTGAGGCGGCTTTGGGACGCCTAGATGTAGATGCTCTCAGGACATCTCCAAGAGGGACCCGCAAACCGCTTGCATCCGTTCGATCGGCGGAAGTCATCCAACGCGGTCTTGTATCGGTCCGCGGGGCGGTTCAGACACGTATTCTCTGCAAATTAGAGACAACCGGGGGAGGTTGCCGGAGTCCGGACATACAATTGAGCAGTAATATGCATGGTTTCTCCCTTCTCTCTCTCTCCTCCCATCCACACATGCATGATCGTTCTCTTCTCTCTCTCCTCTTGACCGGATTAAACCACAAAAAATCCCACCACATACATGATCCTCACCTACTTTTTCTCCTCTCGGCCGGATATTTTGTAATCAGTGTAGGATTGTTTCCTCCCGTATCATCTCCGTGGACCATGTCCTGACAGAAAAACGGACTTATACCGAAGAAATTTACAGGTTAGCGTTGGGAATGAGTATTAAGGGCCGTTTAACATCGGCCGGTCCATCAGTGGTCGTGCATGCATGCTAGCGAATCAGTGGAACGGCTATAAAAATCTGTGGAAATTAAGCTGGCTAGTTTCGTACTGTTACACAGCCCGTCCGTCTGTGCGAACCACAGTGCAGTTGGGTGACAGAATACCCCATTAACCATTGCACGTATCGGAGGACGCCGAGCGACAGTAGTAGCAGGCAGACTGTTAAGTTTGATGGGTTGGTGTAGCTATTAACTGTATTATTACTGCAAGAGTATCGATCATTTGATCTTCTGGTGTGGCTTGTGAGTTATGACTGGAGAACCACTCATGCAGTATGTATTTTAGCTGAACTGTACTGTATCATACTACCATATGCTTATCCTTATTCCTCCTCCAGCTGGTTTATTTAATTGTTTTCCTGACCAGGACACCTATGAGGCCGGCACTGGTGCGGTGGGCGTCCAGCTACATTGGAGGCTTAAAGCCAAAAACAAATGCGTTGTTAAATAGAAGATGAGAAACGGAATCTGAAATCAAAATGAGAAACGGGAAAGCTCGATCGATGGATCGTACAAAGCTCGGTTCTGAGTTCTGGCGCAGGAATGCTCGTCTCATGCAGTGCGAGCAGGGGAAAGTCATTTTGAGCGTTTTCATGATGTATCGGTAACCAATCAATCGTTCCTGCATGCATTAAGATTCGTGCCGCTCTGAATATTCTAGTCTCACGTTTTTGCCATACCGGAGTTATACTTCATCAAATACAGCTAGTAGCCCCCACCTTTGTCCGTGATATGACATGCATGACAACATGTGACAGCCCACTCTCTCCCTTCTCTCACACATAAATCCACCATTTTATTTCACCTTAGCTAAATTAAACCGTCCATATCATTTAAACTATAAGTTCGTTTTTGAAATAATTCATATATTTGAATTCTTGACGCTAAGACCTTTAGAACTAGACCAATTTTAAATACATTTCAAACACGTTCAATTTTCAATGTTTCGCATTTCACATGTGAAACAAACCCATTTCACTTGAAAATTATGAAAAACTCACATTTCAATAGAAATATGTGAACCAACCTATTCCACAGTGTAGAAAATATTGGATGGATGAATATGGTGTTGTATTGTCGTGTGTATTGATCTGGCCCTCATATGGGGTATATATAGAAGTACAATTGGGAGAGAGACTTGGAGTATAATGCAAGACATTATCTAAACCTATCTTATCTCTAGTTGTGCTTATCTCTACACAATTATATTTCTAACATTCCCCCTCAGTCATAGCGGGAGTGAAGCGGCCGACTGCGACTGAATTTGAAGTCTTGGGCTTCCGTCGTCTTTCCGCTGCGCCATCATCAACTTCGTCTATGATGGGTCAACACCTAGGGCGGTGACTGCGTCCCCTTCTGGTGCCTTCCTTGTCTCTCCTCTATTCCCTCCTGTAGTCACAGCGGGAGTGGTGTGGAAGCTGGTGACGACGTTGACGCTGTTGACTGGGGTTGTTGCCGATGTGTTGTTGTAGACGTAGTCGTGTGGTCTATGTTGAGGTCGTCGATCGTGATGTAGCCGCGGTCGAAGTAGTCGTGGTTGATGGTGTAGTCGTCATGGAAGATAAAGCCGCACAAAGCCGGAGGCGCAAAAAAAGAGCTATGACGGAGCTGCAAACATGGACGATACACCTTGCGGATGTCAGAGGGTGCCGTCGGTGATGAGTCCACCGGTTTTGCCAAGACCGGAGGAAGCCCATCGAACACACATTAGTTTTGCCAGAACCATGTGGCCGTGTAGGGGTCGTCACTGTAATGACGCCGTGTCGATGCAGTCGTATTGTCGTGGAGATGACGCGGTCATTACCGTCGTCGTGGTCGCGTCTTGCAGAAAAATCTATCAGAGGACGCTAGTTGTCCATCTTGTGGACGAGGCGGCGGTGGTGTGTCGATGATGATGTTGGTGAAGACCACGTTGATGAAGACCTTGACGATAAAGTGTCGGCGTTGCAGCGGCGTGTCGATGATGATGCCTCGCTTAAAGACGTCCCTCGTGGCGACGGGTGTCGATGTCGCCTCGTGCCCAAAAAGTGGTTAGGTAGTGCATTCCACGAATGAGATGTCGCAGGTTCGAGTGGCCTTGCGCCAAGACACAAATTTTTTTATTAAAAATGACAATGCTAGAAAACGTCAACTCAGCCACGCAATTTGTTCGCAATTCAGTCACATATTAAAATGTATGTTTTGCACAAAGACAGTGGTACAACTGTGGGCCGGTCCGAACACAGCGGTACAACTGCACATCAAATCCATGACGGTTTAGATGGCGGAAAAAATCAATACAGGAAGTACCACGTGACTATGTACACAGTTAAGAGATGCATGACGGCTTCCATGACAGTATACACGAAACCGTCACCGATTATGACGGTTTCTCTGAACGTCATGAGAAATCTATCATGGATTAACCAATTTCTTGTAGTGATCCGACGGCTGAAAACAGATCAACTGATCCAAATCAAAATTTCAAACAACTTACCCCAAGCCAATCCCTAAAGCTTTCTACGTTACTTACGAAAAGGCTGAGCTGGCGAGATTTGGTTGGGAGGGAAAAAAGGCCTAGGCCCACCCACTCAAAATCAGGGGATGATTAGTTTTGGAAAAGAAATAACGTAGGTTTACGTAATAGATTTCGTATGTGTAGCATTTTTGGGCACCGAAGCTGTAAAACTGTTGGAGTACATGGATTCCCATGTGGAAAATATAGGACGGCTAATAATTCTGTTGTTGGATTGATCCGACCTAGGTGTCGGATATATATAGAGTACAATATGTGAGAGAGACTTGAAGTAGGGACAAGTCGTACATGGTTTAAACCATCTCTAACTCCTAATCTCTAACTTAAACATAATTATACTTCTAACATCTCAGAGTACGTGCATATCCAGCCAGTGTATGTTGATCGGCTGAAAGTATAGTTAATAGTATAGCCAGTTGCTGGTTATATGATCTTGCCACGTCATCTATAGTCAGCTTTATAGTCGGCAAGTACAATAGATACATATAAATTTGTACTATTTTGTTGATACATGGCCCATCTCCCTGTCTCACAGAGTGTCTAGGAGCATGTGCTACAGCCGGCTGTTAGTGAGTTGCCCGCTTCTCTTCTCTTTCATCATCTCTCCGCCAACTCATTAAAAATATAATATTTAAAGTCTTACACTCCGCCTATGTCATCCTCTTGTACATCGTCACGGTAATAGCATCATGTTCAATGCGCCCAACAAAAATCTATGCGTGGGTTTTCCAAGCTCCCAAGTTTCCAACCACCATTCACACCAAACTATACTGCTGACAGATATTACAAGTCTTTTTTTTTAGGGCTGATAGATATTACAACTTTACAAGTGAGCGACGGGCCACATACTCACGGTTAACCAGAGTGTACAGATAGGTGGCACGTGATCCGGCGTGGGTTATCTATTCGCCTCGAATGTGTACGTGGGCCGGCGGCGACCGCCGATCACATGGGATCTGCGAGAGTGGCCACTACGCCTTGATTTGACTGACAATTTTTCTTTCCCCGGAGTCTTGATTGATTGGCCGGCAACCAGAACCAGGATGGCATTGAAGGTACGTACGTACCTACTTCCTCCGTTCGAAATTACTTGTCTTGAAAATGGAGATATCTAGAACTAAAATACGTCTAGATACATCCATTTTTACAATAAGTAATTCTGAACGGAGAGAGTAGTTACTAGTACGTAATACGCAGATCTTAATTTCCCGGTCGACCGGCGACCAGCGACGTCAACGAAGAGCTTCGAGGACCGTGCACGTACCGGTCGAACGGCGGCAGCAATGTATGCATGGTTCGGTCGGCCGGGGACTGTGAACGTACTATTGACGATCTTCATCTGAACGGTGAACACGATGCATATCTCGGGCGACGACTGACTTACTGTCGTCTAACTGCTGTGTCACATGCAAGTAATTAATTAGCTTAAGCTAGCTAGTTTCGTACTCCATGCATGCATACATGCATGTATGGCCCGTACGCCTCTTCCCAACCACTGTTCCTTGGAGTGGCAGAAGAAGCCACATACTTATCCTTTATACTCCTCCAGGTTTAATTAATTGTTCACTGCACTTGCCAATGCCAGGACACCCATGACCCATGGTCGTTCCTACGTACCAATAAGAAATATCTCGCTGCCTGCTAGCTGCAAGTTGCACCGGCACGATCTAGGGGGAAATATCTGGTACTCCCACTTCTAGGGTACTTCCAGTGCTCCAAAATTCGGTAGCATATTTTTCAATGTTCAAAAAATTCTGAGAAAAATACGGCACATTGACACAGCATTAAAGTACATTGTCAAAAAAAATGAAATCAAAATTCGGAACATAGCTTTGAAAAACATAAATGACAAATTCGACAGTAAATAGTACACAACATAAGTTGGGCTTTAGATTAGACCCATTATCACATTGATGTCTATTTTGTCATTTTTGTATCTCGAGCAATATATTGAATTTTGATTTGAAATTTTTTGACAACATATATTCATGTTGTTTCAATGTGCTGAAATTTTTTCAGAATTTTTTGAACATTTTAAAGTGTGCTACCGAGTTTGGAGCACCGGGAGCACTCTAGGGGTGGGAGTACCAGATATTTCCCCCACGATCTAGGTGCATTGGACGTAGCTAGCCGAACAACAAATATGATCAAATCAAATGACATCATCGATGGAGCGTATATCTGCTAGCTGATCCAAATCAAATGGTATGGTCCTAGCCATGCAGCAGCCAACAACACAGAGCTACGTACTCCACTGCAGGGAGGCGCCGATCAACCGTGAAACGCCAAAGCTTGCCAGCGCCCAGCGGAGTACCGCACGTGTCCTCTCCTCCCCGGCCGGGTTTCCGACCGGCGGCCGACCAGCGTCCGCTGAAGAATCCGTCGTGTACGAACCCGTCCACGGCAACTTCAATGCGCTCAACGGAAATACACGCGCCGAGTTTGCAAAGCTCCTCAGCAACCAGGCATGCATGCACCAACCTACACCGAGTGAAATCGGTGCGTACGCATGCACGTATTGACGTATACGTACGTAATATTGGTGCGTACACATGCACGTATTGACGTATACGTACGTACATACGTACGTACTTCCTCGGTACTCAACTGAAGTGAAGACGGGTCACTGGTCAGGGTTAATCGCAAGTGGTGCAGTATAGAAAGTTGGCAGACCATCCGCGATCGGTCGACGCCACTGGCTAGCCGGTGAACCTCACTTTTTCACATGCCTCCCATTGGTTTCATCCGTGGGTGCGTAGGTCGGTGGGTGCTCACTTTCTCACTGTCTCTGGGGTGGACGGATTCGCGTAGGAATATGGATTCACGTGAAGGGGTGCACCGTTTTTCTTTCATGCGTACACCAATGCTATACATTCAACATTCATGCATGCGTTCAACGACCGCCTGACTACCCTACACTAGCCAAGAGGAACTTAGCAGACCCCGCAAAAGGCCCAGACCCGCAAAATAACTGTCAAAATGCGGGTCGGCGACGAAAACCCCGCCCAAACAGACCTCGCAAACGCGGCCAGCCCGCAAATTTTTTTGAAGGGCGCGGCTAAAACTTGGCCCCAACCCACGTATTCGTGGGTTTCCGCCTCGCTCCTATGGTGCCCCGTATCGCAGTGAAGCAGTTGGCGGGAGGGATATTTCAGCCCGCGCCCCTTTCCCCACCTCCTTCCGCCGCCGCCCGCCACAGGTTCCGCCCGTCCGTTGTCGCCGATTCCGGCCAAATCTGCGGGCGGAATCGCGCCGCCGGGGCGTCCCTAACCCTTGACCACCGCTAGGCTGCACCGCCCCCGCGGATCCGGCGAGAAGAGCCGCCCCTCGTCGCTATCGCCGCCGGGGATCGATCGCGCTCGAGCCGCCCTTCGTCGTCGTCGGCTAGTGTTTTTTGTGCTTCGTGTCAAGGGAATTGAGCCCGGTTGGTTGACGCGGCGTGCGCTTCTCGTTCATGTAGATGGAATTGAGCCCGTGCGAGAAGTTTTTGCTCTTTGATTCGCCCGATTCGGACAACTCGGATGTTGAGATGATGCTCTCAAACTTTCGGCAACAAACATTGGTGATGGCTCTTGCCGTCAAGGAGCACGAAGACGAGAACCGAAAGAGGCGGTGAGGATCGACCGTCGGGCGTCTTTGCATTCCTCGGAATTGCCATATCGGGAACGAGATGTTGATGCAAGATTATTTCGCGGAGAATCCAACGTATCCACCGCACCTCTTTCGGAGAAGGTACCGAATGCGCCGATCCCTCTTTGTGAACATTGTTCAAGCTTGCGAGGCGAATTGTCGGTATTTTACTCAACGAAGAAATGCTGCGGGCTTGAAGGGATTCAGTGAATATCAAAAAATCTCGACAGCTTTGCGGGTGATTGCATATGGCGTTCAGGCTGATTATGCCGATAAGTATCTTCGCATTGGTGAAAATACAACAATTGAGTCAGTGCGTAGATTTGCCAAAGTGATCATCCGTGTCTTTGGTCCATTATATCTTCGGGCACCGAACGAGGATGACACAAAGAAATTGATGGCATCTAATGAGAGGAGATGTTGGCCGGCATGCTCCGGAGCATTGATTGTATGCTTTGGACATGGAAAAATTGACCGAAGGCATGGCAGGAAATGTATTGTGGCAAGTCTCGTGATGTAACAATTGTGCTAAAGGCCGTGGCATCCGAGGATTTATGGATTTGACATTGCTTCTTTGGTATGCCGGGCACTCACAATGATATCAATGTGTTGCAACGGTCTCATTTGTTTGCTAGGCTTGCTAGTGGTGATGCTCCTGCATGCAACTACACTATCAATGGGCATGAATACACAACTTGCAGATGGTATATACCCTCCTTGGTGCACATTTGTCAAGAGCATCAAAGAACCCAAAACTAAAAAACAATGTGAGTTCGCAAAGATGCAAGAGGCAGCTCGAAAAGACATTAAAAGAGCATTCGGGGTTTTGCAATTTAGATTTGCCATTGTTCGTGGTCCTGCTCGTTTTTCGGACAAGCGAACCTTATATTTTTTTTCACTGAGGGAATACACACTAGATGAGTACTATGTTCGTTCCAAATATATTTTCATGACATTTTAAAAATGTTTATAAAATATAAAAGAATGTCCATGTACTTTACAAAAATGTTTCATACAATCAATTTTTTGACATTTAAAACAGTGTTCATGTGTGTAAAAATATGTTTGTGACATGTTTAAAAAAAGTTTGACGCATTTTCATAAATATTCCTGTGACATTTAAAAGATATTTATACAATGTACAAGGTGTTCACGTAATTTATAAGTTTTTTACCATTCAACAAAATTATCTGAAAATGTGTAAGATTTATTCAAAAGATGTTCAAACCTGTATTTAAACAAATATTCATCATTTGTTTGGAATTTTTTCAACGTGTATAAAAAAATCTTACATGTACATACATATAATGTACAGTGTGTACTGAAAAAATCGACATATATTTGAAAAAAGTGTTAATTCCATTTTTACCCAAGAAACAAGCTGAGGTCACATAAATTACCTCTTAAACGAGAAACGGTCAACGTTTTACCCGCAATTTAAATATTCTATTAAAAAATAAGGAATACCAATACAAAGAAGACATGGAAACAAAGAAGAAGAAAACCACACAAGGTTTAAAACCAGTACATTGAACCTTTCCAAAATCGCTCCAGGGAATTATAATGTTGGGCCGTTAGCGTATCGCTAGGATAAGCCTAGCAATAAGCGCATGGTGGCGGATAGTGCGCGCGTTCCAAATCAACAGTCACGGCCCCTCCATATAATTATGGCGACTTGGTGCACTCTGCTAGTGGGACATTTTGTGTCAAAATTGTTATATTGACGATTATTAGGTTGGATTAGTGGGTTGATTGGACCGATATGGCAACTCTACAAGTGTTGCTTTAGCCGTACGTGCATGGAGCACCAGGCGAGGCTCTCGAGTTAATTTTCTTACTGTGCGTTGAATAAGCAGGGTTCACTGCACGGTGCAGGCTGCCTACAGAGTGCGTTGGCATTCTTCAAGGTCCATCCGCGGACATGAGCAAGGCGGAGGCGAGATGATGACGGGTGGATGGATGGTGGGCGCGAAACCGGGCGCCCGCGGCGGCGTTGAACGACCACCCACAGACAAACAACTTCTCGGGCCACCGTTGTGCTGTCGTACAGAGCGAGCTCGTGCAGCGCGAGTGCGTGTACCCCAAGGCCCGGCCGGGCTCTGAATCAACAGGCCGTAGTGCGTGTACCCCAAGGCCCGGCGCGAGTGCGTGTACCTGCATGTGAGCAACTGTTCTCTCGGGTGGCAAAAGAATCCGTCGTGCTCCCCGGAGATCGCCGGACGATCATAATTGGGACAGCGGATCGACAGTAAGGACGGGTAGGTACATGCATTACTACTGCTCGATCCCCTGCATACCGATTGATCATGCATGGTGCGCTGGAGGTTTCTTGCCACTTTGAGAGAACTTCAATTTCTTTTCCGGGTCATCGCCGCCGGCATGGGTTGGTATGTCTGTCTTGCAGTTGGCTCTGCAACAACGAATTTGTTTAACACTGTCTCAACAATAGTTTGGCTGAACCGCCGTGTGCTTTGAATCCCTATTCCTCCTCCAGATTGTTTCATATATAGAACAAATTGCTTTTCTAGACAGGAATCAAACAAGCTGACGACCCACACTGCCCTTTCCAGAACGCCCATGGCTCACGGTCGTTTATTATTGCGTACCAGCACAAATATCTCGCTAGCTTAGCTGCAGCCGTCACTGATACAACCGACGTCTAGGTGCCTTGGAGGCTAAAGTTAAACAAACAAGCGCGAAACGGAATCTATCTCAAAAGGAAATATGAAAGGGTGCAAGATCGGTCGATGCATGGTACTGTATCTACTAGCTGACCCAGATGGGTAAAAACTAATGGTCGCATGCAGCAACCAACAACGCAGAGGATCTACTGCATGCATGCTATTGCTAGCTCATCGACTGACTAACGGATCCGTTGTCCACAGTAACTTCAATGCGCACCAGCGACCAACCTATACTGATCGATATCAGTGCGCGTGCACGTATAACCGTATGCGTACTCACCTGAAGACGGGTCACGGTTAATCGGAGTGTACAGAAAGGTGGCGGGTGATCCGCGCGAGCCACACCGCGGCTGACCGGTAAAGTGCACTTTTGACCTGCCTTCGGTTGGTTGCATGCGCTAGTCAAAAAAATCCATATGCTCTCTCTTAAAAAAAATTCCACATGCTCTGAAATTTAGCCTGCTAAATATAGTCAAAATATAGACCAAACCACGGTGTGCATTTTCTACCGAATACCTTTTTCACAATGTACGGATTTTTTTTCCTTTTACGAATCCGTTTTGCTATGTCTCAGTCGACCGAGACATATGTTATATTCCTTTGGTCTTGCATTGAGATTCGTACAAAAATTTGTTTGAATTTTTTTTTCTTTTTGTATGCTACTATGTCACTTGGTTGAGACTTGATTAAGTCTTAGTTGACTCAGACCTAGTCACACCCTTTACAAATAAATTACCATGGATTTCTTTTACAGTAATACTTACTTCTATATATGTTTATCTCCCATGGAGTGCTTTTCTTGACCGTGTAATATGCGAGACAACGGCTCCTGACATGGACGTGCTGCTGTGTCACAGCCAGCATACACGGGATCGGTCGAACACAATCAATGTCTTAACTCTTGGGTGGACGGACTCGCGTAAGAGCATCTCCAACAGCCGTGCCAAAAGGCACGCGCGCGGTAAACCGAGTTTTTAGCGCGCACGGGACGTTTCTGCGCAGTCCAGCAGTGGGGGTAAAGTCGCGCGCGCGGGAACCGTTTGCGCGCGAGAGAGAAAAGACGCAGCTCGCGTGCTATTTTTGGCGCACTGGTTCCGGCGCGCCTTTAAATTGCGGCGCTCGCCACGCGCCTATTCCACACACTTCTCTTCCTCTTTCACTGCCACGCGCGCCTCCACCGCTTGCTCATTTGCTTCCGCTACCACACCCGCCACCGACGCGCCACCATGCCGCCGCGCCGCCGAGGAGCGTCGGGCTACCGCGGCGTCCGCCAACGCCCCAACGGCGGGTTCTACTCCGAGATACGGTCCGGCGAACTTCGGCTCGGCCTCGACACCTTCGAGAAGGCGCGCGAGGCCGCCCGCAGATGAACTTCCAGGACGTCTACACGCTCCAGCAAGCGCTGGACGTCGCCCCGCTGCCTCGTCTTACCACGGCACAAGATCATGCGGAGCACGCTGAGCGGTAGCGCCGCCTCCTCGTCGCCCAGGAGGACGAGCGGGTCATGGCGGAGTGGCGCCAGCGCCACCCGGAGGACGTCACCTACGAGCAAGCCTACTGGGCAAGGCGCCGCGATGAGCGGTTGGACAGGCGTTGGCGGAAGGCCCTGGCGATATCGCAGTGCGAGATCGTTGAGAATGGTGGACAGACGATCTTTACGTCTGATGATGATCGTTGGGAGGACATTTGGCTCGATACCTCGGACCAGACCAGCGAGGATGGCGATGATGATGAGGACGACGACGACGACTGGGAGTAGGCTGTAGTTGCGTATGTAGTTGCACTATCTAGTAGTTTTTTTTATGTCGTTGCACTATCTAGTAGTTTTTATCTATCTATGCTATGGAACTATGTAAAATATCTATGTATCGTTTTTTCTATCTATGAATTTTATTTATCGTTTTATTAAAAAAATGTACGCAATGTTTAGCGCGTGCTGCATTTTAGCGCGGCCACTGGAGCTACGCGCGCGCGCTCAATTTTGACGCGGCTGCTGGAGCCAGCGCTGCCGGCCGCGTTAAACCAGACGAACGGCGCGCGACAAATGCGTTTTTTGCGTGCGGCGCGTTGCGCAGCTGTTGAAGATGCTCTAAGAAGAAGATGGATTCATTCACGTGAAAGGACTGTATAAATTCCCGTGTCCACAGCCACCATCTCCCCGCGCTAGCAGTCCAACATAAGCATGAGATACCACGACTTACGGTTGGTTAATCATGCAACTACAGCACGTGCTCTAGACACTCTGTGACAGTGGAAGATGGGCATATATTAATGAATAGCACATCTTTGTGTCTTACTATTATACTTGCCGGCTACAAGGTTGGCAATAGATGACATGGCAATATCATATAGCCATCAGCTGGTTGGACTATTAACCGTGCTCTAAGGCTAGTCATAGTGAGAGTAACTTAGCTAATAACATAATATATCCCAATATAAGTGTGATTATGTGGCACCTAATTAATGAGGAGAGATGTGTTTGGAGTAACATAACCATTACATAGCGGTCTTCAAGAAATGTTGTGTCTACAAGATAATAAATGCAATCATATGTGATACTACTTTTATGACACTTTGCACTATGAATGTCATAACACAGACTAGTTCATATGCATGACACTAATCCAGTGATCCACGAGGGGTGCATCGTTTTTCTTTAGCCCGTAAGCCATTGCTGGTATACACCGTATACATTCATGCGCCCAACGACCAACGACGGCCGACGGTAGCTAGTAAGCCCACGTACGAGTTAACATGTGTAAAGGGTACTGCCAAATGTGTATAGGAGTACGTGGTGGTCCTATAAATTTAAATTCACGTGTCCCCAACCACCACCTCCCAGCACAAGCATGAGATGCTGCGACTTACGGTTGGTTAATCATGCAAAAGAAAAGTACTTTGCGTCTTTGCGTACTTACATGCATGCATGCATTGACACCATGGTCCATTTTCTCCAAGGGAAATACGTGCATGCAGGCATGCTTTCCCTTGCATGCATGTCCCATGCATGCATGAATACGTGCCACGACTTTTGCGACCGATCTGTTTTAAGGGGGAGCAATAACATGCAATTAGCTAGCCGTGCATGCATGTGACCCGTGATTATAGCTAGACCCACTGGTCGCAAAATTGGCCAAATGAGATGTTCATATTGTAAAATGACTAGACACTAGACGCGTGCTAGGTGCTCCGGCCCGAATACATGGCGAGTTAGGGCAATGGTCCGTAACGCGACGCTGGTCGATGATATCTATGCGCGGATGATAATTGTCATCGCTCACGCACGCGAGGTACAGTCCCGCGTACTACAAAACACGCGTCGGCAAGCTACAAGAACACGCGTTGATGTTACCCTCTCGGAGTGAAAACACACGCTGGTTCCTTTCCTGCGCACGAGTAAGTGGACCAGGCCTCAGTAGTCAGTACTCAGTAGACTAAACGAGTAGATGTATATGGCACCGCTATCTTCCGTCGACACGTACACGATCTTTTCCTTTACGAAAACTGGCCGTGCATGCATGCATGTGACCAGTGATCACATCTTTCCACTCGTCAAATAGCATTGACCAAGTAGTCGTATATGTTCACACTCTAAAATGAGTAGACAGTGGACACGTATGTACTCTCCCCCGACTAATCAAGTAAGAGCATCTCAAACAGCCGCGCTATAGCACCGCACGCAAAAAACCTTTTAGCGCGCGCTGCGGCTGGTTTTGCGCGCTCGCCTGCGCTGGCTCCAGCAGCCGCGCCATAATGCAGCGCGCGCCGTTCCAGCAGAGCGTAAAAATACAGCGCGCGCGACTCGCCGGGCATTTTGCATATATGGATATTTTGAACAAAAATGAACATGTAAAATTTGACACAAACAAGTTGATGAATAAAAGTTCATGCCCACAAGTTCATCAAAATCATGCCCACAAGTTCATCCAACCAAGTTCAAATGCAAACTAAAAGTTCAAGACATGAAAGACACATCAAGCTTCATCTTCATCTTCCTCTTCTTCGTCTTCGTCCTCATCATCCGAAGACAACTCTTCCGCCTCCGAAGATGAACCTTCCTCCCTATCCTCATCACGCACCGCATCACGCACCGCATCATGTGAAGCTCCGACGGTGTTGGCAAGATCTTCAACGGCATCTTCATGGGAATGTGTGTGAGAAGCCATGGCGGCCGGAGGTGCACCCATGCCTTTCATGAGAGAAGCAAAACTCATACCTCCCATGGCGGCCATAGCGTCGGAGGGTGCTCCAAAGCCACCCATGCCTCCCATGGCGGCCGGAGGTGCACCCATGCCGCATTGGGTACCTTCTTCGACGGTGCGGCGGCGGCACGGGATGGCGCCGGCGCGACGCCACCCGGCGCCGGCGCCGTAGTCATCCGCGGCGGCAAGAAGAGGCTGCGCGCGAGGCCGACGCTCGGCGGAGCTCCAGCGGTGGCGACGCCAGCGCTCGCCGCGCTAGGGTTTCCGGCGGCGGTGGCTGCTGCGGCGGCGGCGGGGGGATCGCGGATGTACAGCGGGGTGAGCGGGGCGCCGGTGTGCGCGTCCATGGCGGGGGGCAGGGCGCCGGCGCCGGCGCGCGCGGGGCGTAGGACGAGGAGAGGGAGAGAGTGCGGGCGCGAGCGCTCGAGTGTGCCGGGCGCTGTAGCTGGCGCTCCAAATACACCGCGCGAATAAGTGTTTTTGACCGCGCGCCCAACCCGTTATCGCGCGCGCGCCGTTTTTGCGCGCCCGCTGGAGCGAGCCGCTGCGTTACGCGCGCGCTAAAAAGGTATATTTTGCGGCGCGGCGCTAGTTTAGCGCGGCTGTTGGAGATGCTCTAATGCAATGCAAATATAGCTATTCCTGACGGTGTGCAGTGCATGCATGCATGTGTGTGAGCTGGGCTGGGTAATATCATACACATGTCATTGTCCTGCATGCATGATCGACGATATCCATCTGCTGCTGACTATCATCTTTCCTACCCGAAAAAAAGAGACTATCATCTTGCCTCTGAGAAAGAGAGAGAGCGAAGGGTGCGCGTATTCGAGTTGCGAGGTACTGCTGGTACGGTGCACATGATACTTGTCGGTGTCTCTCCCTTCTTCCTTTCACAAGTAAATCATCCATATTGTATCTCGGTATTTCGAAGAAAAAAAAGGTTGTTTTCCGTTCTTTCTTTTACGAGAGAACTTCCGATCTACTCATCGACTGTCAAGGTAGCACAAAAAACAATAGAAGTAAAATTTATATTCAGGTCCGTAGATTATCTAGCGACGGCTACAAGCATTGGAGTGAGCCGAAAGGATGCCGCCGTCATCACCGCTCCCTCGTCGGAGCCGGGCAAACATTGTTGTAGCAGACAATTAAAAAGTTGTCGTGCTAAGGCCCAATAGGACCAGCATGCCAGAACAGCAACCGTCGTCGATAAAGAGAAGCGTATATCAGAAAGATCCAACTTGTAGATACACATATATAGATGAATGTCGCCGTCACCCCATCTTCTTAAGCATGACACAAACCTTAGCAAAACTTAAAAAAAACACTTAAAAGCTCGGCATCCACAATGCCTCCGCGGTCCAAGAACCATAGAAGACGAGGCGTACCGACGGCGGTGAGTGTTTTCCATTCCAAAAGCGACTGAGCAGCTAGCTAGCGATCCGCGACGGGACGCAATTTCTGCTTCTCCAAACTCTTGGTACACAAATGTGACGGCACGGTACTTACGCCACATGGAGAGGCGTGGGCAATGCAGGACAGAGCAAACACTGTGTACCGTGTCACGACGATTGGTCGGCGTAGGGGACCGGGCACGCGCGGGTACACCAAAGGCCTCCCCGTCGGCAAGATTTCACGGCCGGCCTTGTAGTACAGTTGTATGGCCATGGCCGCCTTCACTCCTTTCCTTGGCATAGTACGCGCTACGAAACGAAATACAAGCAGCAACTTTTGCAACGTGCCTCACACGGCCCATCGATCAGCTAGCTCGACGTGGCTCTGGCTCCGGCCCGTGCTGTCCAAATTCCAGTAGTAGATGAATAATTACAATTTTGTGTGTGTACGAGATTAGAATAACTTTAAATAAAATCATAATGTATTTTGTCCTTGACAGTAAAATGGGATTCACCATATTTATCACCTTATATGCGGTTTACCAGATTAGGCCTGCGGCGTTGGCTGTGTCCACATCAGTGATCCATAAGTGGGTGTGACAGATTTTTGGGCCGATCATCATCTTAAAGGGCAGCAACAAGACGTGATCATCATGGAATTAGGCGAGTGGGACGTTCACATTCCAAATTGGTTCGACGACGGAGACACGCATTACGTACGTACTCCCCATTGCTAATCAGGCAGCATGCCGAATTACATCACATCTCTCTGCTGTGCCGGGCCGGGCGGTCTCGATGATATCGATGCCCTGCTGGTTGTCTTGTACTTCCTCCGTTTCATAATGTAGTGTACCTGTGTTTCCCAAGATTGAAGTTTGATAATAATAAATTTAACCAATAAGACCGACTGCGGCGGGAGCAAACACTATACCACTAAATTCGTATTTTTGATATCATTGGTTAAATTTGTGATCACACTCATATCTCGAAAAGCACGGGCGGACTACATTATGGAATGAAGGAAGTGCATAACACTTACTCGGTGATGTATTCAATTTTTTTCCCTGATGGAATCAACACACGCGTGCGCACGCACGCACACGCACGCTCTTTCTTTGCACACGTAAGTGGATCCCGGTAGAATACATGCGTGCTTCTAGGCCTGATCGCGTTTAAGAATTAAAAGAAGAAAAAAAAGAGGAATGATACAAATTAGTCATGCGGCTGCAACCGCCTGGCTTGCTTGCGTACGTACTCGACGAGGTCACCCAATCTAGCTTGCTGGCCCTCAAGGCATGTCATGCAACTTCCTCATCATCTACGTAGCACCGATACAACGACACCGATACGGTGATACGGGTACGGCGATACGGGATACGGCAATTTCTAAAAATAGCAATACGGCGATACGGCAAGCATATATAGATAATAATAAAATGACATGTAATAAAACCATCATAATAGAATATGTGAGATGAGATCAAAATACCGCCTCACTGATTGCCTGATTGCTTCCATGCCTTCTTTCTTTTCACTTTTGAATGATCATCCAGGCCCTCGACTCCTCAATTCCTCATGGTGTATGCAAAATAGAAAATACATCACATGATAGTAGATTTGATAATATGAAACAGACAATCATGAAAATTGAAAAGGTTGTAAACAAGTTGGCTTGTAGCAGTAGCATACCAAATGATGAAATGAATATAAACTTCCTTGTTCTCAGCCTCCAACAAGTTTCAATTCTAAATTCTCAATGGCCATAGACAAATAATGTAAAAGTTCTCAATGGCTACTCCCCGCAGATGACATGGTGTATACTTGTATCTTCTTCCCTAGCAATGGGAGGCAACATCAATATCAGCAAGTAATTTTACCCCACAAACATCAACAACCAGCAAGCCAGCAACATCAACTAGCAATTTTATCCAACAAGCATCATCCTTAGCGAGCACTTTTATCCAACCAACATTAGCTAGCAGGAACAGATCGAACTATTACTAGAGTATACACCTATGAGCTATGACTATGAGAGTGCTATTACTGCCTACATAAACGGATCAACGATACATAAAGCCAGCAGTAGACAAGCCCCAAGCATACATCAATGGATCAACCATACATCAGTACAACATCGGGGCTCGGGTGTTTACCTTGTGTCGCCGGCGGAGAAGAGCAGAAGAGAGTCCGAGATGCAATTCCAGGAAGTTGGGGTGGCGGCGGCGGCGAGCCACTCCAGGCGGCGGCGGCGGCGGCAAGCCACTGATGGTTGTGGCGGCGGCGGCGGCAAGCCACTGATGGTTGTGGCGGCGGCGGCGGTGGCGCCCTCGATCCCTTCCTGGTGAGTGGTGACGACAGGGTGCGAGAGAACTAGGTTTAGTCGACCCATCGTGGGCTATTGGGCTCGCTCGGGGCTGCCTCGGCGTGTCCCAGCCGTGTCTCGCGCGTTTCACAGCCGTATCGGCATTTTTTTCTTTTTTTTTAAAATCAAAAAAGGGATACTTCTGGGATACCCGTATCTAAGCCGTATCTGGCGTATCGGGGTATCGATGGCGTACAGGACGGTGATACAGAGATTTCTGCCGTATCGGTGCTTCGTAGCTCATCATGCGCGTCGTGCATGCAGACGGCACTTTTGTCATGACTTCTCCCTCATGGTTTTGTTTTCTGGTCTTTTTCTAATTATCATTTTACATTGTTTTCTATTGGTAAACCGCCTGAATTTGCAACCTGGGTCCGTCGATTTTCGGAGAGCGCAATCCGAAGAGGGTGCTTGGGCGTGATGCGACTGACTGCATTGTTCCAATGACGCCGAGCCGGGAACGATCCGAAGCCGGACACGACACGGTTGTGATGTCGCCGATGGAGCAGAAGATGAGGTTGACTTGTATGGGTGCGAGTGTGGTGCGGTCGGGACGGGAGGAGGAAGGTGGTGGTGGTGGGGGGGGGGGAGTTCAACTGAGCTAGAGAAGACGGTGGGTTTAGAGGGGTGACCGGATGCGGCAGCGGCAGACCGATGGAGGTGGCAGCTTGGGAAGAGGGGGGCGAAGATGCGCACACAATAGC
Organism: Triticum aestivum; assembly: GCF_018294505.1. Taxonomy (NCBI): domain Eukaryota; kingdom Viridiplantae; phylum Streptophyta; class Magnoliopsida; order Poales; family Poaceae; genus Triticum; species Triticum aestivum. The sequence goes on along the minus strand of NC_057810.1, from coordinate 703,161,392 downwards.
CTCGTCGTTGAATAGCGTCGGCGGGCGGCGGGAAGAAGAAGGTGAGCTAAGGAGAAAGTCGAACGCTAGCGGTTGGTTGGAAAGTCGTAATTTTAAGGCTTTTTACAAATAGTTTGTCCCTTTTTAAACGTTTTCAGCCTGTTCCTCTCTTATTTTTGCGTTTTGAGTCGTGTCGTTGCACCTTTTGCGGCCAACGTCGTTCTTTTTTTTCCGAACCGCCCTTACTCCGTGTACCGCACATCACATCACTTGTAGCAGAGCTAGCATGGTGTGCCACCCCCACTCTACGGAGGTCGGCAGTGCGATCGACGGGCTAGGGCAGGGACCAAAAATGGTACACGTACAGGGTTTTACAGGCTTTTACAGACTCCTTCCAAACATAATAACCACCCCCCTGATTTTCAAGGGGGTGGGCCCGCGTCCTCCCCTTACACCCAATAAAAAACTGCCACATCAAATCAATCCTGTAAACTCCTGTAAAAACCTGTATGTGTAGCATTGCCGGGCAGGGACCGAGATCACATCACGTAGAAGGGACCAAAAATGCTAAACCTACGGGTAACGAACCCACGGATGGAAATTTATGAGGTTGATTTCCATCAACCTCTCTGCGCAAAAAAAAAAAAAAAAAAGATTTCCATCAACCTCCCACTAATCCGCTGAATTTCTCTCCTGGGAACCGATAAGCCTCACCATTGGCGATCAAGATCGGCCTGACCGGCCGGGGTCCGGCTCCGGCCTGTACGTGTCCCCACTCCCCACTGCTCCGCTCCTTGGTTGTTTTAGCAGTATAAATGTACGCCAGTACCCCTCCGCCATTGCCATCCTCCACCCCCATCGCGACGAGCATCTCACTCCCACAGTCGCGCAACAGAGGTAGCAGCTCTGCTGCGAAGCCGAGCTCCGGCGAGGGTCTCCAACTCCAACGAACGAGCCATGGCGTCCAAGCCCGGCCCTCTCACACGGTGGCCATGGCACGACATGGGAAACTATAAGGTACGTCCATATGCTGAGTCTTGCATGCATGCGTCACTGTCAGTGTGTGCACACATCTCGGCCAGAGCTCGTGGTGACCACCGGCTCTGCTTTTTTGGTGCGTGTAGTACGCGCTGGTGGCGCCGTGGGCGGCGTACAGCACGTACCGGTTCGCGGCGGCGACGGCGAGGGGCGAGGAGGGGGACCTGCTCAGCCTCTTCGTGCTCCCCACGCTGCTCTTCCGGCTGCTCTACACGCAGCTGTGGATCTCCGTGTCCCGCCACCAGACCGCCCGCTCCAAGCACCGCATCGTCAGCAAGAGCCTCGACTTCGACCAGGTCGACCGCGAGCGCAACTGGTCCGTCATCTATCTCTTCTTCCTCTTGTTCATCTTCACGGATGCATGCATGCGCGCACACGGCAATGGCGGCATGGCCATGGCCGGAGACGCTGACGACGCGTGCGTCCACAAATTAAATGGTGGCAGGGACGACCAGATCATCCTGACGGCGCTGCTGTTCTACGTGGTGAACTGGACGGCGCCGTTCGCGCAGGGCCTGCCGTGGTGGAACCCGCGGGGGCTGGTGGTGACCGCGCTCCTCCACCTCGGCCCCGTGGAGTTCCTCTACTACTGGTTCCACCGGGCGCTGCACCACCACTTCCTCTACGCGCGGTACCACTCGCACCACCACGCGTCCATCGTCACCGAGCCCGTCACCTCCGTCATCCACCCGTTCGCGGAGGAGGCCGTCTACTTCGGCCTCTTCGCCATCCCGCTCCTCTCCATGATGGCCACCGGCACCGGCTCCGTCGCCATGTCCAACGCCTACCTCGTCTACATCGACTTCATGAACTACCTCGGCCACTGCAACTTCGAGCTCGTCCCCAAGCTCCTCTTCGAGCTCTTCCCCCCGCTCAAGTACCTCATGTACACCCCATCGTAAGTCACCCTCCAATCCTCCATGACCATGCATGCACGAGCAGACGAGCTTGCTTCCATGGAGTTTTGGCCGATTATTCATGGCGGATTTGGATCGGTGGAGCAGGTTCCACTCGCTGCACCACACGCAGTTCAGGACCAACTACTCGCTGTTCGTGCCCTTCTACGACTACCTGTACGGCACCATGGACAAGTCCAGCGACGACCTGTACGAGCGCACGCTGCACGGCCGGGAGGAGGCCCCCGACGTCGTCCACCTCACCCACCTCACCGCGCCGGGCTCCCTCCTCCACCTCCGCCTCGGCTTTGCCTCCCTCGCCGCCGCGCCGCTCGACTCGCGGCCCCCGTCGGCGCTGGCGTGGTCACTGGCCATGGTGGAGCGGCCGCTCGCCGCGCTGGCCGCGCTGCTGGGCACGACGGCCTTCCGGTGCGAGGCCAACAGGATGGGCAAGCTGAGCACTGAGACATGGGTCGTCCCGAGATACACCTCCCAGGTATCAGCAACAGCAACAGAACAAACATCGACATCGACAGCAATTCATTCCTTAATTTTTTCAAAGAATTCATCATACTTTTTCTCTTGTGCAGTACACGTCGAAGAAGGATGGGCACGCGGTGAGCCGGGTGGTGGAGCGGGCGGTGGCGGACGCGGAGGCGAGCGGAGCCGCGGTGCTCACGCTGGGGCTGCTGAACCAGGCAAGCTAGCTAGCAGATGAACCCCCTTGAATGCGCACTGCAAACCGCATTCATTTCGTTGCCGCCATTGATGAACTTACAAGAATTTACTTACTTACAAGTGGCACTGCGCTAGCTTGAATGCGGGATGCAGACAGTAGGTGCGCGGCGCGGCAGCGCCATGAATACATGCAGAGTACTTACTGCACTTTTGGATCTTCAGACTAGACAGCACTCATCACACTTTTGGAGTAGTATTTTCTGGAAAGGAAGAACATAGTTAGTGCCTGGGAAGTTGATTGGTTGATTGAGATTGGCAGGCGGTAATTGATGAAGTTACTGACATGGCATGGGTGGAGTGTGTCTGCAGGGGTACGAGCTGAACCGGAACGGGGAGCTGTACGTGATCAGGAAGCCTGATATGAAGACCAAGATCGTCGACGGGACGAGCCTCGCCGTCGCCGCCGTGCTCCACATGGTGCCGCGCGGCGCCAGGGACGTGCTCCTCCTGGGGAAGGAGTGCAAGGTCGTGGCCGTGCTGGCCCAGGCCCTCTGCGAACGGGACATCCAGGTACACCGCAAACACTGTTCTGAAGAACAAGAGCAAGCTGACAACAAAAATCTACATCTGTTGCTTGATGGATTCAGTGATGGATGATTGATTGATTGGTTCATGATCGTGTCGAACAGGTTCGCGTGGTGGACGCGGATCTGCACGAGGCGCTGGGGCAGCAGATCAGCCCGGAGCTCCGGGGCCGCCTGGCCCTGTCATGCAGCTACAGCAGCAAGGTGCACGAGCTACAGATCTTGCGAGTTGCGACTGCAGTAAAATTGCTGCTGTTTTTGGACGTGGACGCCGCGGCTCAGAGGGGAAATGGATTTTGCAGGTGTGGCTGGTGGGCGACGGGCTGACGGCGCGGGAGCAGGAGAGGGCGGCGCCGGGCACCCACTTCGTGCCCTACTCCCAGTTCCCGGTCACCGGCGGCGGCGGCGCCCGCGCCGACTGCGTGTACCACAGCACCCCCGCGCTCGTGGCGCCGGAGTCGTACGAGAACCTCCACGCCTGCGAGGTAATAACAACCGTAGATCCAACATTCGTGTCCATGGCTCCATGCACCGCGTGTGCACACACGGTGCTGAATTCGCGTGGCTCTTCATGTTCATGTGCGCAGAACTGGCTGCCGAGGCGGGTGATGAGCGCGTGGCGCGCGGCGGGGATCGTGCACGCGCTGGAGAGGTGGCCCGGGCACGAGTGCGGCGACGCGGTCACCGGCGTCGACAAGGCGTGGCGCGCCGCCCTGGCGCACGGCTTCCGCCCTTACGACGCCGCGGACGGAGCAGCCAAGCCAGTCCAAGCGCGCGCCGATGCCAAGTGAACCGAGTCACTGACCGATCGACGCCGCCATGGAACCTGAATTAGTACTACTACTACTATCGTGTCTCTCTCTGACGAGACGATGCTCCGCTGTCGTTGCCAAATAATCCTCTCGCGTTACGCCGTGGTATATAGCGCTACTACGATTAGCAAAACCGTAATGTCTGTCATCGTCAGGAGCTTCGACTGATGAACACGATTATGAATGAGATCGAGCTTTCTGTTCGTCAGCGAAGTGCAGAACGGAGAATAGTGAAGTGCTCAGATGGAACGGCTCGCTTAGTACAGTCTCTTAGTGACGGCGAATGACTTGCTAAAGTCTCTCAGTACTATCATGTGTCGACCACTCGGCCTCACGAGATTCGGCCGATGAACGCTGCCGCCAGATCTTTCTGCTGGTGAACGTCGGCTTTATTAGGAGCGTTTGAAAACTTGATGAGAAAAACACCCGCGCCGGCTCGCTTAGGACAGTCTCTCAGTGACGACGATGCTTTAATAAACTCTCGGTACTACTATGTGTCACCTTGACGAACTTCAGCCGATGAACGCTGTCATCAGATCCTTCTGCTGGTGAACGTCGCCTTTATTAGAAGGTGGACTCGACATTCCACAGAAGAAAAAATGCAAAAAGGAAAACGCCCCGTGGCCTGGACATTGACAAGAAGCTGTTTCTTATCCAGTGGACTCGACATTCCACAGAAGAAAAAAAATGCAAAAAGGTAAAAAAAAAAGCAAAAAGTTAAACGCGCCAGGTAGGGGTCGAACCTACGGCCTTCCGCTTAGGAAACGGACGCTCTATCCACTGAGCTACAGGCGCTTGCTTGGCGAATAAGTAACCATCCACTTAGATAACGGTGATTTGCCGATTCCATTCTCCAATGGATACAACGCACGGTTCACAGTTTTACAGTACCAGGGGAAACGACCGTAGTATCGACTTCGCAACATCTTACACACCCTTCCTTTAAAAAAACATCTTACACACCCACAACGGACGGCGGACGCGACACAGCAGACTAAGGCATAGTCTACTGGTGCAAAGGGGCTGATGCCTTCCCACCCATCCAGGTTCAAGGCACGGTACTTGCAACTTGGATTTGTTGCACCAACTATACTGTATGGGGTTCCCTTACAGTCTTTTTGTCAAAAAAAAAAACCCAGACGCGACACAGGAAGGACTCACAAAACTCGTCCAGCTCGTCACTCCGTGTCTTCATCAGCTTTGTCCATCTCATCACATCACTACAGCTTTGGGGGAGGCCCGTGCCTAGAGTGAAGGCGGACGCGTCCGCGTGAACAAAATAAGCTAATCTGTAGTACAATAATCTTCAATCAATGAAAACACGGTTCATTTGTCATCCACTTCTACTTTCACATGTTTTTTTTTTCTAAACAAGGCAAAAAAACTTCATTGATTAAAAAAGGAGGTTTCGAACAAGAGCTACAAAGCGGCAAAATGAAAGGTTTACACTCACGGCATTACACCACGTTATCAGTACTTTGCCCAAAGAGAGGGCGGGAGATTAGGCGATACAGGTGAGCGCCATATTGGGCCGCGCCAGGGATACCAGCACGCGAACCTGTATCGCCTTTTCCGATTCTTTCTATAGTGGGTCCGGAAAAAAACAGCCAGTTTTTCATAGTCTTTTGAAAAACCAAAGAAATCACAAAAGAAACGTGAATTCAAAAAGATGTTCGTGAATTTTGAAAAAAAGTTCATAAACTTCAAAAAGAGTTCACAAATATGAACAATTATTCATCAATTTTGAAAAAAGTTCGTTAAATTTGGAAAAAAGTTCATTGAATTTGAAAAGAGTTCATAAAATATGAAATTGGTTCATCGAATTTAAAAAAAGTTCATTGAATTTGGAAAAAGTTCATCAGATTTGAAAAAACTTCACCGAATTTGAAAAAAGTTCATCGATATTTGAAAAAAAGTTCATCGGATTCAAAAAAAGTTCATCAAAGTTGAAAAAAGTTCATCGAATTTGAAAAAAGTTCATTGATTATGGAAAAAGTTCATTGAATTTGTAAAGAAAAAAGTTCATGTATTTTTCAAAAAAAAAACGTGAAGAAAGAAAGAAAATTTCTTGAATTTGGAAAAAAATGAAAAAAGGGAAAAAGGATAGATGGAAGAAGAAAGGGAAATGTTTGGGTGCGGTGCGCCGGCCGAACTTTCGAACGGTTCTCACGCCACGCTGGCAAAACGCGCCCCGTGCAGTGGCCCCGCGCGCCCCGCCTCCTTCCAGCGCCTCCATCCCCTACCTCCAGACTTACGCGCACGCATCCTACCCCTTCCTCCTCCCCCCCCCCCGGGCAGCGACTGGGCCACCATGAGCTCCATCGCCGGCGGCCAGGCGCTCCCTCGCTGGATGCCATGGCCAGATCCATCCCCTACCTACAGTCTTCACGCGCGCGCATCCCCTCCCCCCTCCGCCCTCCTCCCGGGCCGTGTTTGGGCCACCACAAGCTCCATCACCGGAGGTCAGGCGCTCCCTCGTCGGCCGCCATGGCTGCCTGCGGCCATGCCCGGATCCTCCCGTGTATACAAATGTTGCAACCGTCACCTAGAAAAGCTTCAACAGCCGTTAAAAAAAGCTTCAACCATAGACATAGAAAGCTTCAATGGCACTGCACAACAAGGGGAAGCTGCAACCGTTGTTGGATTTTGCTACTACCGACAAAGCTTTTTGCTACATCCATCGGGCAGAACTGCGACCTCGCGAGGACGACAATGATATTTTTGTTGCAACCATAGCAGGATTTTGCTACTACCGTTGGAGGTTTTTGCTACATCCATGTAAGGCGGAGCTGCGACCTCGCAAAGGCGGCGATGGCGTTTTTGCTGCACCCGTAGTTTGATTTTGCTACTACCGGTGAATTTTTTTGCTACATCCATTCAAATGGCGTTGATTGACTCGCGGCCGCCGTCGACGTATTTTCCTGCAGCAAGCATCAATGGCGAGGGCGTCGGAGCTACAACCGTCATTGTCAAGAGCTGCAATCGCAGGTGGAGCTGTTGCATGGGTCGAGGCGAGAACGAGGCCGGGAGGGTGGGGGACCGGTGACGAGGACGGCCGACGAGGGCGGGGTCTGGCGGGCGACGAGGAAGACCGGCGAGGGTGGGGACTAACGACTGGGACGACCACCGGAGGGGACAGGAGGCGCAGTGTCGTGCTCCCCGAGCGGGAGATGCGGATCCAGGCTGCCTGCCCGAGGAAGAAGAAGCTGGGGGCGATCTGTTTTTTTGTTTTTTTTGCCTGGATCTAACGGCCGCGTGGCTCACATCCGACGGCCTGGGCTGGACCGGCTGAAACTTTCGGCTGGTGCGCCGGCGCCTATAAGCGCCCAAGAAGAAAGGGGAGAAAAGATGCAAATTTTCATAGCAGCCTAGGCGGTGCGGTGGTTTTTGCAATGTCTTACTAAGCAGGAGGTCGCAGGTTTCGACTCCCCCCTATGTCCAATTCCTGGCTCTGCCCCTAGGTTAGCGCGAATGTCACGGTTAGGCAATCTTCCAGTCCGAATGGAGAGACCTGGGCGCCGACGGGATGGAATCGGGAGAGTGAAGAGTGTCACTATGGAATAACAGAGGGGGTCAGGAGTACTTGGGGCGGTGTCTCACATCATCTAAGTCTTCTCTCACTGGGTTTTCGAGTGGCCGACGGCAACCCTCCACCCGTTGCAGGTCTCTGCCGCGGGGGACGTCCCATGCCGGTCGCGGCTCCTATGATGGTCGTCGGTGGCTGGTCCACACGCCGCAAGCTTCTACCCCATCATCGTCAGTTGTGCAAGAAACAAGTAGAAAGAGGCGTTAAAGGGGGAGAAGCATGGGGCCTGTAAGAGATCAGGGGAGGGACGCAGAGGAGAAGGCATTGTGCTACTGCATTGTCACCTAGTTGTTGTTAACGAGAGGGAGATGGGAGATGAGGATGGATTTTTTAGGAAGGAAAAAGCTGTCAAGGATGCCTTGTGAAGCGGAGTCACCAGCTACCGAGATTATTATTTTTGGTCAATGAAGGGCTTCCCCCTTCCGATCGATTTTCATTACTGAAAACCAACTTGCAGATCAACAGAAGTTCAAACTAAAAACTAACATAATTCATAACACCGCCGCACAAACCCACACAGGCTATCGACCAAAAGCCCCACAGGTATATAAGTCTGCCACCCCACATCATCAGGGACATATCGAAGTTTAAGAGGGCACTAGAAAATAACAGCTAAGAAAACTACTAAAAATGTAGCAGCATCACAAAGGCACACATCAGCAGCCTACATAATCCTTTTTTCAGTCCTCCAGTCTTGCAACATTGATTCTCCAGCCCTGCTTTGATGTGTAAACTTCATTTGCTACCCACTCTAGTAGTCTTGCTCCCAGCTCCAGCACCCTTTTTAGCGGCTCCTTTATCTGCAAGATAGACCAATCAACCAACCAATGAGCCATTAGTTAGACTACATATAAAGGATCATTTATCCTTTTGTTTTCAAAAATAATCCCATTTCTACTTTTCCAAATAGCCCATAACAAAGCAGAAACCCCCACCATCACTAACTTTTTATCATCCCTGCCAAACTTGTTCAGCCAATCCCCAAAGCAATCTTTTACACTCAAGGGAATGGTTTTAAGCCCACAAACACATCTGATCAACCCCCACATCAGGGATGCCACAGAGCATCCAAACAGATGATTGATACATACGTATCTACTTTTCCAAACACTTTTGCGCTTGTTTTGGACTCTAACTTGCATGATTTTAATGGAACTAATCCGGACTGACGCCGTTTTCAACAGAATTGCCATGGTGTTATTTTTGTGCAGAAATAAAAGTTCTCGAAATGACCTAAAAATCCACGTTGTCACGTTTTGGAATAAATAAAAAATATTGGCGACAGAATCAACCGAAGGAGGCCCACACCCTATCCACGTGGGTGCAGGGCGCGCCCACTGAGGGAGTCCTGGATTAGGGGGTCATCGGACAGCCGGACTATGTACTGTGGCCGGACTGTTGGACTATGAAGACACAAGATAGAAGACTTCGTCCCGTGTTCGGATGGGACTCTCCTTTGCGTGGAAGGCAAGCTTGGCGATTCGGATATGTAGATTCCTTTCTCTGTAACCGACTTTGTGTAACCCTAGCCCCCTCTGGTGTCTATATAAACCGGAGGGTTTAGTCCATAGGAGACGATCATAATCTCATAGGCTAGACTTCTAGGGTTTAGCCATTAAGATCTCGTGGTAGATCAACTCTCGTAATACTCATATTCATCAAGATCAATCAAGCATGAAGTAGGGTATTACTTCCATAGAGAGGGCCCGAACCTGGGTAAACATTGTGTCCCCCGCCTCCTGTTACCATTAGCCTTAGACGAACAGTTCGGGACCCCCTACCCGAGATCCGCCGGTTTTGACACCGACATTGATGCTTTCATTGAGAGTTCCACTGTGACATTGAAGATAGGCTTGATGGCTCGCCTTGTCATCAAGGAAAACATCACCTCCGGGGGAGCCCTGGCTTCAGGCCAAACCCTCCGGCTGGGCGGCTTTACCATGGCCGCCCGTTCGGCCATCGGGCCAACGATGACCTTTCGGGTCATCGAAAATCGTCTTCGCATCAGCCTAGAGTACTCCGAACAGATGGATCTGATGGAGTTGTCATCTTTAAATGAACTCCTGGATCGCATCACTGCCTTGGGAGTCGCTATGGACTATGATCGGATTGGGCTTAAACCCGATCATAGAGAAATTGAATCTCCACCGATCACCCATCAGATAGCAGTAGTGGAGGAGCAATGCGACGACTCTTCCCCTATGTTGAGGAAGAACTATGTTCGGATCTCCAAGCTCACAGAGCTGGATACTCACCCGCAGCTTAGAATCGGACCGTGGGCCGGAAAAATTGGTTGATATCCCGGAGTCCGAACTGTTAAGCTTGGAATTTTGTCAAGCTCCGGATCCTAGATTGGGTCAGGGTTCAGACTTAAATCCACCCACCCACCCAGATATAAGCGATCTTACCTACATCAAACAGCAATCCCTGGAAACGGTCCATCACTTTTGGGCCAGATTCCTCCTTGTCAAGGACAGGATCAAGGACTGCTACGATGAAGACGCAATCTCATTATTCTGCAAAAACTACATGGACAAAGGAATCCTCAATGCAATCAATCGCCGTCACGTATCACACTTTGCTGACTTGGCAACCATAGTACAGAAGTACTGCGCAATGGAAAGCGCCTGGAAAACTCATACAACCTCTTGGGAGCCACCAGTTTCCACTAAACCCCTCATCCGTACAAAAAGGATGCACCCTCCTCGGTCGCCCGATCTAATAAAAAAAAAATTAAAGCCCACTACGGGGCACGGAACCGTTTTGGAGGGATGGCTCGATAGGCCATGCAAGATACACACAACACCGGATATCAAACCAACCCACAGCCTTAGAGCATGTTGGATACTCCAGCAGGTGGCCAAGAGCAGCGAGGATCTCCTCACCAAAAAACTCGCAGAGCAACATCCCACGAAAGACAACAACCCTAAAGTGTTAACAGTCTTCGAGACTTTTGCCTCAAACAATAGGTGCAAAAGGGCACTCCGCGGCCTCGCCGAAGTCTGCCAAGTTGCAGCAATAAACCACTGGAACGACACGGCCATAACTTTCAACGCCAGTGATGAACCAAAATTCAGAGCAGTCTGGGCACCTGCCGCATTGGTCCTCAGTCCAATTGTGGACGACTTTCGGCTCACCAAAGTGCTCATGGACGGCGGCAGCGGACTAAACCTCATCTACGAGGAAACTCTCAACAAAAAGGAAATAGATAGGAGCCACATTGAGCAAAGTAATACGACCTTCCGAGGAATTACTCCCAGTCGGGAGGCGCGATGTGCGGGAAAAATCACACTCGATGTGGTATTCGGCACGCCGGAGAATTATCGGTCCAAAGAGATAACCTTTCAAGTGGCCCCTTTCAACAACGGATATCACGCCCTATTAGGGCGAGACGCATTTGCAAGCTTTCAAGCTATACCCCATTACGGGTACATGAAGCTCAAGATGCTCGGGCCCAATGGTATCATCACTCTTGCTAGTGATCCGGACATAGCACTCCATGTCGAAAACAAAACCGCCGCCTCGGCCCTCGAGGCATTGTCTGAAGCCCTCGCGGTCGAAGAATTAACCACATTGCGCTCCACGGTGGATAGGGACGACATGATACTTGATACGTCCATTTTGCATCATGCTTTTATATCGATATTTATTGCATTATGGGATGTTATTACACGTTATGTCACAATGCTTATGGCTATTCTCTCTTATCTTACAAGGTTTATCATGAAGAGGGAGAATACCGGCAGCTGGGATTCTGGCTGGAAAAGGAGCAAATATTGGAAACCTATTCTACACAGATCCAAAAGTCCTGAAACTCCACGAAAGTCATTTTTGGAATTAATAAGAATTATTGAGCAAAGAAAGTACCAGAGGGGGCCCACACCATGGCCATGGGGGTGGGGGCGCGCCCCCTGTCTCGTGGGCCCCCTGGTGGCCCTCCGGTGCCCATCTTCTGCTATATGAAGGCTTTTACCCTGGAAAAAAAAATCATAAGCAAGCTTACGGGACGAAACTCCGCCGCCACGAGGCGAAACCTTGGCGGAACCAATCTAGGGCTCCGGTGGAGCTGTTCTGCCGGGGAAACCTCCCTCCGGGAGGGGGAAATCATCACCATCGTCATCACTAACGATCCTCTCATCGGGAGGGGGTCAATCTCCATCAACATCTTCACCAGCACCATCTCCTCTCAAAACCCTAGTTCATCTCTTGTATCCAATCTTGTATCAAAACCACAAATTGGTACCTGTGGGTTGCTAGTAGTGTTGATTACTCCTTGTAGTTGATGCTAATTGGTTTATTTGGTGGAAGATCATATGTTCAGATCCTTAATGCATATTAATACTCCTCTGATTATGAACATGAATATGCTTTGTGAGTAGTTACGTTTGTTCCTGAGGACATGGGTGAAGTCTTGCTATTAGTAGTCATGTGAATTTGGTATTCGTTCGATATTTTGATGAGATGTATGTTGTCTCTCCTCTAGTGGTGTTATGTGAACGTCGACTACATGACACTTCACCATTATTTGGGCCTAGAGGAAGGCATTGGGAAGTAATAAGTAGATGATAGGTTGCTAGAGTGAGAGAAGCTTTAACCCTAGTTTATGCGTTGCTTCGTAAGGGGCTGATTTGGATCCACTAGTTTCATGCTATGGTTAGGTTTACCTTAATACTTCTTTTGTAGTTGCAGATGCTTGCAATAGCGGTTAATCATAAATGGGATGCTTGTCCAAGAAAGGGCAGTAACCAAGCACCGGTCCACACACATATCAAATTATCAAAGTAATGAACGCGAATCATATGAGCGTGATGAAACTAGCTTGACGATAATTCCCATGTGTCCTCGTGGGCGCTTTTCTCATTATAAGAAATTGTCTAGGCTTGTCCTTTTCTACAAAAAGGATTGGGCCACCTTGCTGCACTTTATTTACTTTCATTGCTTGTTACCCGTTATAAATTATCTTATCACAAAACTATCTGTTACCTACAATTTCAGTGCTTGTAGAGAATAGCTTACTAAAAACCGCTTGTCATTTCCTTTTGCTCCTCGTTGGGTTTGACACTCTTACTTATCAAAAGGACTACGATAGATCCCCTATACTTGTGGGTCATCAAGACTCTTTTCTGGCGCCGTTGCCGGGGAGTGAAGCGCCTTTGGTGAGTGGAACTTGGTAAGGAAACATTTATATAGTGTTCTGAAATTTTCTGTCACTTGTTACTATGGAAACTAATCCTTTGAGGGGCTTGTTCGGGGCATCTTCGCCCCGACCAGTAGAGCAAATAGTTTCTCCTCAACCTACTGAACCTATTGAAAATGTTTACTTTGAGATCCCTTCGGGTATGATAGAGAAACTTCTAGCTAATCCCTTTGCAGGAGATGGAACATTGCATCCCGATTTACACCATATCTATGTGGATGAAGTTTGTGGATTATTTAAGTTTGCAGGTATTCCTGATGATGTTGTTAAGAGGAAGGTCTTCCCTTTATCTTTGAAGGGAGATGCACTGACATGGTATAGGCTATGTGATGATATGGGATCTTGGAATTATAAACGATTGAAATTGGAATTTCACCAGAAGTTCTATCCTATGCATCTTGTTCATCGTTATTGTAATTATATATATAATTTTTGCCTCGCAAAGGAGAAAGCATCGCTCAAGCTTGGGGGAGGCTTAATTCAATGTTATATTCATGCCCTAATCATGAGCTCTCAAGAGAAATGATTATTCAAAAATTTTATGCTCGGTTTTCTCTCAATGATCGCACCATGCTTGATACTTCCTGTGCTGGTTTTTATATGCTCAAGACTATTGAATTCAAGTGGGACTTATTGGAAAGAGTTAAACGCAACTCTGAAGATTGGGGTCGGACGATGGTAAGGAGTCAGGTATGACACCTAAGTTTGATTGTGTTAAATCTTTTATGGATACCGATGCTTTTCGTGGATTTAGCGCTAAATATGGACTTGACTCTGAGATAGTAGCTTCTTTCCATGAATCTTTTGCTACTCACGTTGATCTCCCTAAGGATAAGTGGTTTAAATATAATCCTCCCATTGAAGTAAAAGTAGTTGCACCTGTTACAGTTGAAGAAAAGACTATCACTTATAATGATCCTATTGTTCCTACTACTTATGTTCAGAAACCACCTTTCCCTGTTAGGATAAAGGATCATGCTAAAGCTTCAACTGTTGTTCGTAAGAGTAATACTAGAACATATACACCTCCTAAGCAAATTAAAGTTGAACCTAGTATTGCTATGGTTAAATATCTCTTGGCTGATAATATAGATGGGCATGTTATTTACTTTTGTGATGAAGCTGCTAATATTGCTAGACCAGATGCTAAGATACATAGACCTGTTGTAGGCATGCCTGTTATTTCTATTAAAATAGGAGATCATTGTTATCATGGCTTATGTGATATTGGTGCTAGTGCTAGTACAATACCTTTTTCCTTATATGAAGAAATTATGCATGATATCGCACCAGCTGAGTTAGAAGATATTGATGTTACATTAAGCTTGCCAATAGAGATACTATTTCACCATTTGGGATCGTTAGAGATGTTGAAGTCTTGTGTGGGAAGGTTAAATATCCTACTGATTTTCTTGTTCTTGGGTCCCCACAAGATAGCTTTTGTCCCATTATATTTGGTAGACCCTTCTTGAATACTGTTAATGCTAAGATAGATTGCGAAAAGGATGTTATTACTATTGGCTTGCGGGATATGAAACATGAGTTTAATTTTGCTAAATTTTGTAGACAACCCCATGATAAAGAATTGCCTAGTAAGGATGAAATTATTGGTCTTGCTTCTATTGTCTTGCCTCCTACTGATCCTTTAGAACAATATTTGCTAGACCATGAAAATGATATGTTTATGAATGAAAGAAGGGAGATAGATGAAGTATTCTTTCAATAGGGTCCTATTCTGAAACACAACTTGCCTGTTGAAATCCTAGGGGATCCTCCTCCACCGAAAGGTGATCTGGTGTTTGAGCTTAAACCATTACCTGATAATCTTAAATATGCTTATCTTGATGAAAAGAAGATATATCCTGTTATTATTAGTGCTAACCTTTCAGAGAAGGAAGATGAAAGATTATTGAAAACTCTGAAGAAGCACCGTTCTGCTATTGAATATATTCTTGACGATCTTAAGGGCATTAGTCCCACTTTATGCCAACACAAAATCAAATTGGACGAAGGTTCCAAACTAGTTAGAGATCATCAACGACCTTTAAATCCTAAGATGAAAGAAGTGGTAAGAAAGACATACTAAAGCTCCTTGAGGCAGGTATAATTTATCCCGTTGTTGATAGTGATTGGGTAAGTCCTGTCCATTGCGTCCCTAAGAAAGGAGGTATTACTGTTGTTCCTAATGATAAAGATGAATTGATTCCGCAAAGAATTATTACAGGTTATAGGATGGTAATTGATTTCCGTAAATTAAATAAAGCTACTAAGAAAGATCATTACCCTTTAACTTTTATTAATCAAATGCTAGAAAGACTATCCAAACATACACATTTCTGCTTTCTAGATGGTTATTCTGGTTTTTCTCAAATACCCGTGTCAGCGGACGATCAATCAAAGACCACTTTTACTTGCCCTTTCGGTACTTTTGCTTATAGACGTATGCCTTTTGGTTTATGTAATGCACCTGCTACCTTTCAAAGATGCATGATGGCTATATTCTCTGACTTCTGTGAAAAGCTTTGTGAGGTATTCATGGATGATTTCTCCGTTTATGGATCCTCTTTTGATGATTGCTTGAGCAACCTTGATCGAGTTTTGCAGAGATGTGAAGACAGTAGTCTCATCTTGAATTGGGAAAAGTGCCACTTTATGGTTAATGAAGGCATTTTCTTGGGGCATAAAATTTCTGAAAGAGGTATTGAAGTTGATAAAGCTAAAGTTGATGCTATTGAAAAGATGCCGTGTCCCAAGGACATTAAAGGTATAAGAAGTTTCCTTGGTCATGCCGGTTTTTATAGGAGGTTCATTAAGGACTTCTCTAAAATCTCTAGGCCTCTGACTAATCTACTACAAAAAGATATTCCTTTTGTCTTTGATGATGATTGTGTAGAAGCATTTGAAATACTTAAGATAGCTTTGATCACTGCACCTATTGTTCAGCCACCTGATTGGAATTTACCCTTTGAAATTATGTGTGATGCTAGCGATTATGCTGTAGGTGCTGTTCTAGGGCAAAGAGTTGACAAGAAATTAAATGTTATTCAATATGCTAGTAGGACTCTAGACACTGCCCAAAGAAATTATGCTACTACTGAAAAAGAATTCTTAGCAGTTGTATTTGCATGTGATAAGTTCAGACATTATATTGTTGATTCTAAAGTAACTATTCACACTAATCATGCTGCTATTAAATATCTCATGGAAAAGAAAGATGCTAAAACTAGACTTATTAGATGGGTTCTCTTGCTACAAGGATTTGATTTGCATATTATTGATAGAAAGGGAGCTGATAACCCCGTTGCAGACAACTTGTCTAGGTTAGAGAATGTTCTTGATGACCCACTACCTATTGATGATAGATTTCCCGATGAACAATTAGCGGTCATTAATGCTTCTCGTACCGCTCCACCATATGCTGATTAAGCTAATTACATTGTTGCTAAATTTATACCACCTAGTTTCACGTACCATCAAAAGAAAAAGTTCTTTTATGATGTAAGACATTACTTCTGGGATGACCCACACCTTTATAAAGGAGTAGATGGTGTTATTAGACGTTGTGTACCTAAGCATGAACAAGAAGAGATCCTATGCAAGTGTCACTCCGAACCATATGGAGGACACCACGCTGGAGATAGAACTGCACATAAGGTATTGTAATCCGGTTTTTATTGGCCTACTCTCTTCAAAGATGCCCGTAAGTTTGTCTTGTCTTGTGATGAATGTCAAAGAATCGGTAATATTAGTAGACATCAAGAAATTCCTATGAATTATTATTTTGTTATTGAACCATTTGATGTTTGGGGCTTTGATTATATGGGACCTTTTCCTGCCTCTAATGGATACACACATATTTTAGTTGCTGTTGATTATGTTACTAAGTGGGTAGAAGCTATTCCAACTAGTAGTGCTGATCATAACACCTCTATTAAGATGCTTAAAGAAGTTATTTTTCCGAGGTTTGGAGTCCCTAGATACTTAATGACTGATGGTGGTTCACATTTTATTCATGGTGTTTTTCGTAAAATGCTTGCTAAGTATGATGTTAATCATAGAATTGCATCTCCTTATCACCCGCAGTCTAGTGGTTAAGTAGAATTGAGCAATAGAGAGCTCAAATTAATTTTGCAAAAGACTGTTAATAGATCTAGAAAGAATTGGTCCAAGAAACTTGATGATGCATTGTGGGCCTATAGAACTACATATAAAAATCCTATGGGTATGTCTCCGTATAAGATGGTTTATGGAAATGCATGTCACTTACCTCTCGAACTTGAATATAAGGCATATTGGGCCATTAAAGAGCTCAACTATGATTTCAAACTTGCCGGTGAGAAGAGGTTATTTGACATTAGCTCACTTGATGAATGGAGAACCCAAGCCTATGAGAATGCCAAGCTGTTTAAAGAAAAAGTTAAAAGATGGCATGACAAAAGGATACAAAAGCGTGAGTTTAACGTAGGTGATTATGTGTTGCTATTCAACTCTCGTTTAAGATTTTTTGCAGGAAAACTTCTCTCTAAATGGGAAGGTCCTTACGTTATCGAGGAAGTCTATTGTTCCGGTGCCATAAAAATCAACAACTTCAAAGGCACAAGTCTGAGGGTGGTGAACGGTCAAAGAATCAAACATTATATCTCAGGTAATCCTATAAATGTTGAAATTAATATTATTGAAACCGTAACCCCGGAGGAATATATAAGGGACACCTTCCAGAATGTTTCAGACTCTGAAAGGGAATAGGTACGTGGTACGGTAAGTAAACCGACTCCAAAACAATTCTAGTAGCAATTTTTCTCCGTTTTGGAATATTTAAGAATTTAGGAAAACAAGAAGTAGTCCGGGAAGGACACGAGGCCTCCACGAGGGTGGAGGGCGCACCCACCCTTACTGGGCGCGCCTCTTGCCTCGTGGGCACCTCGTGTGCTCTCCAGACTCTGTTTTCTTGCACATTACTTCTCTTGGTCATTAAAATTCATTATATAATCTCCCGAAGGTTTTGACCACTGTATCGCGCAAAAATCTCCTGTCTTTGTTTCGAGCTGTTCCTGTTACAGATTTAGAGCAAGATGTCTTCTCAAGAGTCAGTCGGGGAGAGTCGGGTGTCCCACCCGACGCCAGGTCCAGGAGCAAACAATGATGCTTATCATTTTGGGCCATCAACGGAGGATGAGATGGAGGCTGACTTGAAAATGATAGATGCTATGGAGGAGGATCAAGAAGTTACCTCTCGTCTCCGAGCTGGATTCACAATGGGAGAACTACAGAGCTCAGCTATTCCAAATCTAGTCATCCCTTTCAATGTTAAATTTCTTTCTTATGAAAATATGAAAAAGAGTGTCACTTGTTCTCCAGAAGCTATGCAGCATCCTTGGGTAAAAGGAGCTTTAGCCGTCACGGGCAAGCTCCGCAAGGAAAATATGGACCTCAAGCAACAAGTCAATAAGCTCGAGGAGGAGAATCGTATCCTGAGAGGCATCATCGCCAAGAAGATCAGAACACCAACTCTGAAGAAGGAGACATAATCACATGGGTATGGGCACTCCCCTTGGCAACTGCCAAGCTTGGAGGAGGTGCCCCGGTATCGTATCACCATCACACTCCTATCTTTACCGTTTTACTTAGTTCGATCCTTTTAGTAATATCTTGATATAGTAGAATAAAGTTTTGGTATGAAGTAGTTTTGAGTTTTGCTTTGTGATCCCTCTATGTAATCGAGTCCGTGAGCTATATAATAAATATTAGTGTTGAGTCAAGGGCTTTGCTATCTTGCTATGATCTTGAGAAAATAGAAAGAATAAAAAGAATAAAGAGTTCATATTGATCTTATGGATAGTAATGACTTCACACATAAATATGAGGCTTAAAAGTTGTTGGGAGTTGACAAACATAGTTTTGATCATTGTTGCAATTAATAGGAAGTAATAAAGAAAGAGAGGTTTTCACATATAAATATACTATCTTGGACATCTTCTATAATTGTGAGCACTCATTAAGTATGACATGCTAAAGAGTTGATGTTGGACAAGGAAGACAACGTAATGGGTTATGTTTTCTCACATCTTAGTTAAAGTATATTGTCATGGACCGTCCAACATGTTGAGCTTGCCTTTACCCCTCATGCTAGCCAAAATTCCTTGCACCAAGTAGAGATACTACTTGTGCTTCCAAATATCCTTAAACCCAGTTTTGCCATGAGAGTCCACCATACCTACTATGGATTGAGTAAGATCCTTCAAGTAAGTTGTCATGTTGCAAGCAAGAAAAATTGCTCTCTAAATATGTATGACTTATTAGTGCAGAGAAAATGAGCTTTATACGATCGTGTGATATGGAAGTAATAAAAGCGACGGACTGCATAATAAAGGTTCATATCACAAGTGGAAATATAAAGTGACGTTCTTTTGCATTAAGATTTTGTGCATCCAACCATAAAAGCACATGACAACCTCTACTTCCCTCTGTGAAGGTCCTATCTTTTACTTTATGTCTTTTACATTATGCAAGAGTAAGGTGATCCTCACCTTTCCCTTTTTCATTTTATCCTTTGGCAAGCACCTTGTGCTAGAAAGATCCTGATATATATATAAAATTGGATGTAAGTTAGCATGATCTATTATTGTTGACATCACCCAAAGGTGAATACGTTGGGAGGCGAAATTATAAGCCCCTATCTTTCTCTGTGTCCGATTAAAACTCCATAACCATAAGTATTGCGTGAGTGTTAGCAATTGTAGAAGACTATATGATAGTTGAGTATGTGGTCCTGCTGAAAAGCTCTATTCTTGACTCTTTCCGATGTTATGATAAATTGCAATTGCTTCAAGGACTAAGATTACAGTTTGTTAGTTCTCAATGAAGTTTCTGATTCATACTTGACATTGTGAATAGATTGTTACTTGAGCATAAGAAATCATATGACAAAATCTATATATGTTGTTTTTATAAGAATGATCATGATGCCCTCATGTCCGTATTTTATTTTTATCGACACCTCTATCTCTAAACATGTGGACATATTTTTCGATATTGGCTTCCGCTTGAGGACAAGCAAGGTCTAAGCTTGGGGGAGTTGATACGTCCATTTTGCATCATGCTTTTATATCGATATTTATTCATTATGGGCTGTTATTACACGTTATGTCATAATGCTTATGGCTATTCTCTCTTATTTTACAAGGTTTATCATGAAGAGGGAGAGTGCCGACAGCTGGGATTCTGGCTGGAAAAGGAGCAAATATTGGAAACCTATTCTACACAGCTCCAAAAGTCCTGAACTCCATGAAAGTCATTTTTGGAATTAATAAGAATTATTGACCAAAGAAAGTACCAGAGGGGGCTCACACCCTGGCCACGAGGGTGGGGGGCACGCCCACCCTACTGGGCGCGCCCCCTGTCTCGTGGGCCCCCTAGTGGCCCTCCGGTGCCCATCTTCTGCTATATGAAGGCTTTTACCCTGGAAAAAATCATAAGCAAGCTTACGGGACGAAACTCCGCAGCCACGAGGCGGAACCTTGGCGGAACCAATCTAGGGCTCCGGCGGAGCTGTTCTGCCGGGGAAACTTCCCTCCGAGAGGGGGAAATCATCACCATCGTCAACACCAACGATCCTCTCATTAGGAGGGGGTCAATCTCCATCAACATCTCCTCTCAAAACCCTAGTTCATCTCTTGTATCCAATCTTGTATCAAAACCACAAATTGGTACATCTGTGGGTTGCTAGTAGTGTTGATTACTCCTTTTAGTTGATGCTAATTGGTTTATTTGGTGGAAGATCATATGTTCAGATCCTTAAGGCATATTAATACTCCTCTGATCATGAACATGAATATGCTTTGTGAGTAGTTACGTTTGTTCCTGAGGACATGGGTGAAGTCTTGCTATTAGTAGTCATGTGAATTTGGTATTCGTTCGATATTTTGATGAGATGTATGTTGTCTCTCCTCTAGTGGTGTTATGTGAACGTCAACTACATGACACTTCACCATTATTTGGGCCTAGAGGAAGGCATTGGGAAGTAATAAGTAGATGATGGGTTGCTAGAGTGACAAAAGCTTAAACCCTAGTTTATGCGTTGCTTCGTAAGGTGCTGATTTGGATCCACTAGTTCCATGCTATGGTTAGGTTTACCTTAATACTTCTTTTGTAGTTGCGGATGCTTGAAATAGGGGTTAATCATAAATGGGATGCTTGTCCAAGAAAGGGCAGTACCCAAGCACCGGTCCACCCACATATCAAATTAACAAAGTAACAAACGCGAATCATATGAGAGTGATGAAACTAGCTTGACGATAATTCCCATGTGTCCTCGGGAGTGCTTTTCTCATTATAAGAAATTGTCCAGGCTTGTCCTTTGCTACAAAAAGGATTGGGCCACCTTGCTGCACTTTATTTACTTTCATTGCTTGTTACCCGTTACAAATTATCTTATCGCAAAACTATCTGTTACCTACAATTTCAGTGCTTGCAGAGAATACCTTACTGGAAACCGCTTGTCATTTCCTTCTGCTTCTTGTTGGGTTCGACACTCTTACTTATCGAAAGGACTATGATAGATCCCTATACTTGTGGGTCATCAATACTGGATGAGCGATCCAAATCCACCTCCTTCAAACCAGCAGACGAAATAGTCAAATTCCTGGTCCACCCAACGGACTCCATGAAGACATCATCCATCGGGGCACAGCTGGACCCCATGGTCGAGGCTGCACTGCGGGCGCTCTTACGCGAAAACTGGGACATATTTGCCTGGCACCCTTCTGATATGCCAGGAATCCCATGCAGGCTAGACGAACATAGCCTAAACATATTGAAGGGATACAAGCCAGTCAAGCAAACATTACGGCGCTTTTCTGAACCTAAACGACAAGCCATGGGAGATGAGCTAGCCAAGTTACTCGAGGCTGGATTCATCAGAGAGATAAAACACCCGGACTGGCTGGCAAACCTGGTGATGGTACCAAAGAAGGATAAATCCTGGTGCCTATGTGTCGATTTCAATGACCTCAACAAGGCTTTCCCTAAGGATCCTTTTCCCCTCCCCCGCCTCGATCAGATCATCGATGCCACCGCAGGACACGACTCACTGTGTTTCCTCGACGCATACTCCGGATACCATCAAATTAAGATGAAGGAGTTCGATCAAGCTGCAACGGCATTTATCACCCCATACGAGCCTTTCTGCTTCAACACTATGCCTTTCGGGCTCAAAAACGCTGGTGCCACCTATCAATGCATGATTCAAATATGCCTGGAAAAACAAATCGGCAAGACAGGTGAAGCACACGTGTCTGATGTAGTCATCAAAACTAGGCACGTTGAATCCTTAATAGACGATCTGTGTTGGGGATATGACTACTAAGTGTAAACCGGCCAGGAGGGCCCGGTTCACCCTCGACTCTGTTGAAGCCCATGAAGATCCAGAAGATGGCGCTTTACTAATGAAGCTTAGAGGCCCGGAGCCCAAAGGCGGATTAGGGCCCATAGTGGTAAACCGCCATGACTGTGTAACTTGTAATGTAAGTTAGGAAAGGAGAGACCGAGCCGGACACTTCGTATGAGTCGGCCTCGGGGCTCTGTAGACCAGCTGGGCGTCAACCTATGTATATAAAGGGATGACACGACGGTGGTTCAGGGACAAGAGATAACAACTCGAGACTCAGGCAAAGCATATTTGCTCCCTGGTCATCGAAACCCAATCAATCCCATCACAACTAGACGTAGGCTTTTACCTTCATCGAAGGGCCGAACTAGTATAAACCTCCCGTGTCCCTTGTCCGGTTTAACCCCTTCAAGCTAACCCATTGCGATGGCTCCACGACTAAGTCGTTTCATGAGGACATCTGATGTGTTAATTCCACGACAGTTGGCGCCCACCGTGGGGCCATCGCACGATGGTTTCGAGTTCTTGAAGGGCAGTTTTGAAGGACTCAAGGGGTATGTGGTTGGACGGATGACCAAGAGTCGTCGCGGCAAGCTCTACATCAATGACGAAGGATGGGGCCCCGAGGCCGGCTCAATCAAGTATGGGTACCGGGTCCCCTTTGGCGGAATTCATGTATTCATCGGCAAAATTGGCAAACCGGGCCCTGAGCCGGACATCTGCACCAACCTCGTCGAGACGGCTCAGCGTGCGAGTCCAGCCCGGGTTAAGCTCGCCATGAAGCGTTCCCTCGTAGGATGTGTCCATGGGATCGGATCTGAACTAGTGTCTGAAGGCGAGACGACTATTTATTCCGACGGTGAGTCATCCACTGGCGAAACCGAGTCCTTGTACCAGATTCATAATGGGGTGTTTGAAGGATATTCCGATGGCAACAATATTCCGGACCTCCTTGAACCGCCAAGTTGGGTTGCTGTTTACATGGCCGGAACACAACCCACTTTGCAGTCTTCACCTACAGCGACAATGAATACCGGATCAGCAGCCGCGGTAGGAGCCCCGATGCGCCAACCGGCTCAAGTTCTCTCCGGTTTGATGGATGCCTGGGCGACCTTGTTAACCAAGACAGTCACCCCGGAGACGCAAGATCAACACAATGCAGACATTGCAAAGTTGAAGGACCAGATAACGCAGGCTAAGGAGGACCTGGCAATTGAGGATGCTAGGATGGCTGAAGAACGGGCCGCTTTGGATGCCCAGTCACAGCAGATTCAGGTGCAGAATTACCGGCTCATGCTGGATCGGACCGCATCAGATGATGTGATGAGAAGGAAGTACCGGTCTCGCCTACCGTCGGTCTACGAAGGACTGAACTTCTTTCGAACACCAAGCGCAGGGCCGAGCAATCCGGCAGCTGCAAACCGGACCGACGCGCCTAGGGCAGCTCCGGATCAACTACGGATAACGGAACCACCCCGACACAATGGATAACCTGCCACAATATGTGTCCACACCGCCGGGTCACTTCTCGAGCCCTCTGGATAACATGATTTCCGCAGCATCGCGCCTGGCAGCCATTCCTATGGAGGGCGATCCACTAGGAGCAATTGAAACGCGGCGGGCTAGGGATCTTCTTCAAACCGTTGTGGTACAACAGCATGCTTATTCCTATAGCCGGGATAGAATTCATTCAACCCCTCGTCCGAGCCCAAGCTATAGAAGGCACATGGATGAACCGGAAGTGTCTAGCAGTGCGCGGCATCGTAATTCTCAAGACATGGTGGATAATGGCAGAGCACGAATGGAAGCCGCTTTGGGTCGTCATCAACCCGCCCCGGTTCAGCCAACAACGTTAGTAGACCGAGGCACCGGGCTCGCTTTTAGTTCTTGGGGAGTGCCATGTCTTATCCCAGTTCTCCATAATGTGCGACTGCCCAAAGATTTCAAGGGTCCACGTAAGGTGCCTAATTACACCGCGGATCAGCCACCTGAGACGTGGGTCGAGAGTTATGAGATGGCAATGGAGATGCTGGATGTGGATGAAGCGGCCTGTGCAAAGTACTTCACGATGATGTTGGAAGGGACGGCCCGTACTTGGTTGAGAAATTTACCAGCTAACTCCATCGAGTCGTGGGATCAGCTGAAGGCCCGGTTTATAGCCAATTTCAAAGACACATGCAAACATCCTATGTCCATCGTGGATCTGGATGCTTGTGTCCAAGGGGAGAACGAGTCAACAACTCATTGGGTGCGCCGGGTTTCAGAAGTGTTGCATTCGTCCGACCGGATTAACGCCGGGCAAGCGATTATCACGCTGGAGCGTAATTGCCGGTTTAAGTCACTGAAGATGAAGTTGGGATGGCTCAAGCGCCACTGCAATGACATGGGAACCCTTATGGCAGCCTTGGTCAAGTATGCCGATTCTGATAATACCAAGGATCCCGATTCTGATGATGAGAAACCGGAGAAGGGAAAGAAGAACGGTGGTGCAAAAGGACAACATCACAACCAAGGAGGCCATGGGAATAATGGTAAGCGCAAGGCAGATAGCTCGAATCTTGTGGCTAACACCAATATGCAGCGTCATAAAGGTGAACCGCCCCAGCGCAGTGGAAATATGAATCTGGAGCGTTTGTTAAACCAGCCCTGCCCAAAGCATGGGACCAAGGAGGCCCCTTCCACACATCTTTGGAAAGATTGTTATATCATGAAGGAGTTCAAGAATTCCGTTGTCTTCCGGTATGTTCAGGGTCCGTCGGGCAGTTCAGGTCCAGGTTTTCATGGTGGCGGTGGTTCAAGCTCTGGGTTTCAGAATAATCAAGGCAACCAGAATAACCAAGGTGGTAATGGCCAACAGAATAATCAAGGAAATCAGCAGCAGTCAGGTTATCAAAGTCACCCCAAGCAATTGAATGGTGGCCAGTATCACGTGTTCACTATAGCCTGTGTAAGCGTGATCAGAAGCTTCACAAAAGGGCAGTTAATGCTGTTGAGCCGGCAGTGCCACGTTATTTACGGTGCTCCGAGCAGCCCATCGTGTGGAGCAGAGATGATCATCCGCCCCGGATTGACAATCTGGGTCAACTAGCTTTGGTGGTGGCGCCTCAGGTGGGAGGTTACAAGTTTACCAAAGTCCTGATGGATGGAGGGAGCAATACCAAAGTCCCAGGCTACTTATCAATGTTGTGTGCAAAATTGTCTTCACACGCAGATTGGGCGTAATGTTCATGCTTATGTGGATGACATTGTGGTAAAATCCAGGAAGAAGGAAACCTTGATAGATGACCTCAAGGAAACGTTTGACAATCTTTGGGTTTACAAAATGATGCTTAATCCGGACAAGTGTGTTTTTGGTGTTCCGGCAGGCAAGCTCCTAGGCTTTCTGGTGTCCAACAGAGGTATTGAGGCTAATCCGGAAAAAATCAAAGCGATTACATCTTTGGCTAAACCGAAGTGTATCAATGATGTTCAGCGTTTGGCGGGTCGAATTGCCGCCCTTAGCCAGTTTATCAGCTGTTTGGGAGAGAAGGTGATTCCTTTGTATCAGATGTTGAAAAAGGCAGACGATTTCGTCTGGAGTGATGCAGCTGATGCGGCGTTTGAGGACTTAAAGCGGCAGTTGATTGAATCGCCGGTTCTTGCTGCTCCGGTTGACAAAGATCCCTTGTTATTGTACGTGGCTGCTAATGCTCGTGCTGTCAGTGTGGCAATTGTGGTGGAGCGTAAGGTGGCTGGTAAGGAGTATCCAGTTCAACAGCCGGTTTATTATATCAACGAAGTACTTATCGAGTCAAAACAACGGTATCCGCATTGGCAGAAGCTAGTTTATGGGGTTTTTATGGCAAGTCAGAAGCTCAAACAATACTTTCAAGGTCATCCCATTATAGTGGTCAGTTCAGCTCCTTTGGGCGACATAATTCAGAAAAGGGAGGCAACTGGCCGGGTTGCAAAGTGGGTGATTGAGCTTGGCCCGCACGGATTGAAGTATATGCCTCAGACATCAATTAAGTCATAGGCGCTTGTTGATTTCATCAATGATTGGACCGAGTTACAGGCACCAGAGGACAAACCGGATAGTACATACTGGACCATTCACTTTGATGGATCCAGGCAATTGGAGGGCTCGGGGGCTGGAGTTGTTCTTACTTCCCCTCGAGGTGATAAAATTTGTTATGTTCTCCGCTTAATGTTTCCTTGTACTAACAATGCAGCTGAGTATGAGGCCTTACTCCACGGTCTCCGGGTGGTTAAGGAAATGAACTTAAGCCGGGTTCGCTATTTTGGAGATTCTGATCTGGTGGCTCAGCAAGTTTCTGGTACTTGGGATTCTAAGGATCCACTAATGACGGCTTACAGACACGAGGTGGATATTGTGGCAGGACACTTTAAGGGTTATCAGGTTGAGCACATTGACCGGCGCAAAAACGAGGCAGCAGATGCTTTAAGCCGGCTGGGATCTCAGCGTAAACCGGTACCACCCAATACCTTTTTAGATATCTTGCATAACCAGTCTGTTAAGTTGCCTACAGAGGAGGATTTAGCTGTTCCTGATCCAGAGGCCCAATTGGTAGCCACTTTACATACCACTCCGGATTGGACGGTTCCATATTTGGCGTATTTAAACCGGGGCGAGTTACCAAATGATGAGGTCTTCGCCAGACAGATAATCCGGCGGTCCAATTCCATGGTTATTCACAATGGCGAGTTACACCATTGCAGTGTTTCAGGTGTTTTCCAACGTTGTATATCTCCTGAAGAAGGACAAGAGATTCTACGTGAAATCCATGAAGGGGATTGTGGTTGATACGTCTCCGTCGTATCTACTTTTCCAAACACTCTTGCCCTTGTTTTGGACTCTAACTTGTATGATTTGAATGGAACTAACCCGGACAGATGCTGTTTTCAGCAGAATTGCCATGGTGTTGTTTTATGTGCAGAAAATAAAAGTTCTCAGAATGACCTGAAACTCCACGGAACACCTTAGAAAAAACAATAAAAAATCCTCGCCAAAGATGAAGACCAGGGGGCCCACACCCTGTCCACGAGGGTGGGGGGCGTGCCCCCTACCTCATGGGCCCCATGGTGGCCCTCCGACGCCAACTCCAACTCCATATATTGGCTTTCGGGGAGATAAAAAATCAGAGAGAAGAAATCATCGCGTTTTACGATACGGAGCCGCCGCCAAGCCCTAATCTCTCTCGGGAGGGCTGATCTGAAGTCCGTTCGGGGCTCCGGAGAGGGGGATTCATCGCCGTCGTCATCATCAACCATCCTCCATCACCAATTTCATGATGCTCACCGCCGTGCATGAGTAATTCCATCGTAGGCTTGCTGGACGGTGATGGGTTGGATGAGATTTATCATGTAATCGAGTTAGTTTTGTTAGGGTTTGATCCCTAGTATCCATTATGTTCTGAGATTGATGTTGCTATGACTTTGCTATGCTTAATGCTTGTCACTAGGGCCCGAGTGCCATGATTTCAGATCTGAACCTATTATGTTTTCATGAATATATGTGTGTTCTTGATCCTATCTTGCAAGTCTATAGTCACCTACTATGTGTTATGATCCGCCAACCCCGAAGTGACAATAATCGGGACCACTCCCGGTGATGACCATAGTTTGAGGAGTTCATGTATTCACTATGTGCTAATGCTTTGTTCCGGTTCTCTATTAAAAGGAGGCCTTAATATCCCTTAGTTTCCAATAGGACCCCACTGCAACGGGAGGGTAGGACAAAAGATGTCATGCAAGTTCTTTTCCATAAGCACGTATGACTATATACTGAATACATGCCTACATTACATTGATGAACTGGAGCTAGTTCTGTGTCACCCTATGTTATGACTGTTACATGACGAACCACATCCGACATAATTATCCATCGCTAATCCGGTGCCTACGAGTTTTCCATATACTGGTTCTCGCTTATTTACTTTTCCGTTGCTACTGTTACAATCACTACAAAATACCAAAAACATTACTTTTGTTACCGCTACCACCACTATCATATTACTTTGGTACTAAACACTTTGCTGCAGATACTAAGTTTCCAGGTGTGGTTGAATTGACAACTCAGCTGCTAATACTTGAGAATATTCTTTGGCTCCCCTTGTGTCGAATCAATAAATTTGGGTTGAGTACTCTACCCTCGAAAATTGTTGCGATCCCCTATACTTGTGGGTTATCAAGACCTTTTTCTGGCGCCGTTGCCGGGGAGCATAGCTCTATTCTTTGAGTCACTTGGGATTTATATCTGATGGACACTATGAAGAACTTGAAAGATGATCAAACTACTATTTTGCCCTCAACTACGAGGGGAGGTAAGGAACTGCCATCTAGCCTTGCACTAGATTCTCCTTCTGTTATAAGTAAGCTCGCGACACCTAAACCTGCTACTGCTATGAATTCTGATATGTCGCATGTTATTGATGATACCACTTCTGCTATGCATGATACTTATGATGAAACTACTTCTATGCTTGATACTACTGTGCCCCTTGGTGAATTTCTTGACGAGCAAATTGCTAGGTCTAGAGAAAGAGAAATTATTGAACCTGAATACGATGATGTTAGTGATGATGAAAATATGCCTGCTATTCCTGAGGGTTATCTTTTTGATGCTGAATCTTCTACAACTATTTTTGCTTGCCAGGATAGATATGAACTTAAGAGGTTGCTAGTTAAATGGAGTAAAGAATCTTTTAGAGATAGAATGAGACCCGACCCTGCTTTTGCTACTTCACCTATCTGTGTTCCCGATAAGGATTATTATGATTTTTCTGTTGATCCAGATATAATTACTTTAGTTGAATCTGATCCTTTTTATGGCTATGAATCTGAAACTGTTGTGGCACATCTTACTAAGTTAAATGATATAGCTGCCTTGTTTACTAATAATGAGAGATCGCGCTACCTTTATTTACTCAAAATATTTCCGTTCTCATTAAAGGGTGATGCTAAGATATGGTTTAATTCTCTTGATCCTGGTTGTGTGCAAAGTCCCCAGGATATGATTTATTAATTCTCTACTAAATATTTCCCTGCTCATAAGAAACAAGCTGCTTTGAGGGAAATATACAACTTTGTGCAAATTGAAGAAGAGAGTCTCCCACAAGCTTGGGGGAGGCTTCTCAAGTTACTTAATGCTTTGCCTAATCATCCTCTTAAGAAACCTGAAATACTTGATATCTTTTATAATGGACTAACTGATGCTTCCAGAGATTACCTGGATAGTTGTGCTGGTTCTCTTTTCAGGGAAAGAACACCGGATGAAGCTGAAATTCTATTGAATAATATGTTGAGAAATGAAAATAATTGGGCACCTCCTGAGCCAACTCCTGAGCCAGTTCCAGAGCCGATTACCAAGCCTATTCCTAAACCAACTCTGAAGAAGAGAGGTGTTCTATTTCTCAGTCCCGAAGATATGCAAGAGGCAAAGAAATCTATGAAAGAAAAAGGTATTAAAGCTGAAGATGTTAAGAATTTACCTCCTATTGAAGAAATACATGGTCTTAATTTACCGCCTATTGAAGAAGTATATGATCTCAATTACTTATTTACTGAAGAACCTCCTGATATCCCGACACAGGTAGTAAAAGTAAATTCTCTCTATAGATATGATAAAGCTGAAGTCCCTCCTACTAAAATTTCTAGTCAGTGCTTGGATGAGTTTGATGACTTTATGTTTAAGCAAGATGACTTTAATGCTTATTTTGGTAGACAATTAAAACAGAATACCTTTATGATTAAACGCTTGGGTGATTATATGACTGATATTAGAGGTGAACTTAAACTTGTTAGCAAACATGCTTCTATGGTTACCACTCAAGTAGAACAAGTACTTAAAGCTCAGAAAGAAGTGCTTGATGAAATGAATAGTAAGAAAAATGATTATGCTGTTAGAGTGGCTACTAGAACTGGTAGAATGACTCAGGAACCTTTGTATCCTGAAGGGCACCCTAAGAGAATCGAGCAAGATTCTCAGAGAAATAATATTGATGTACCTAGTTCTTCTAAGAGGAAGAAAAAGAAAAATGATAGGACTTTGCAAACTTCTAGTGAACCTATTGCTGAACCACCTGAGAATCCAAATGATATCTCTATTTCTGATGCTGAAACACAAACATGTGATGAACATGAACCTAGTGATAATGTTAATGATAATGTTCATGATGATGCTCAACCTAGTAATAATAATGATGTAGAAGTTGAACCTGATGTTGATCTTGATAACCCACAATCAAGGAATCAACGTTATGATAAAAGAGATTTTGTTGCTAGGAAACATGGTAAAGAGAGGGAACCATGGGTTCAGAAACCCATGCCTTTTCCTCCGAAACCATCCAAGAAAAAGGATGATGAGGATTTTGAGCGCTTTGCTGAAATGATTAGACCCATCTTTTTGCGTATGCGATTAACTGATGTGCTCAAAACAAATCCTTATGCTAAGTATATGAAGGATATCATTACCAATAAAAGAAAGATACCTGAAGCTGAAATTCCACCATGCTTGCTAATTGTAATTTTAAGGGTGGAATACCAAAGAAACTTGGAGATCCAGGAGTACCTACTATACCATGTTCCATTAAGAGAAATTATGTTAAAACTGCTTTATGTGATCTTGGAGCCGGTGTCAGTGTTATGCCTCTCTCTTTATATCGTAGACTTGACTTGAATAAGTTAACACCTACTGAAATATCTTTGCAAATGGCTGATAAATCAACTGCTATACCTGTCGGTATTTGTGAGGATGTGCCTGTTGTGGTTGCAAACGTTACTATTTTAACGGACTTTGTTATTCTTGATATTCTCGAGGATGATAGTATGTCTATTGTTCTTGGAAGACCTTTCCTTAATACTGCAGGGGCTGTTATTGATTGCAACAAAGGCAATGTCACTTTTCATGTTAATGGCAATGAGCACATGGTACACTTTCCGAAAAAACAACCTCAAGTTTATAGTATCAACTCTATTGGAAAAATTCCATCGATTATATTTGGAGGTTTTGAATTTCCTCTCCCTACTGTCAAGAAAAAGTATGATATTCTTATTGTTGGGGATTTTCATATCCCCGTTGAGGTAACTTAGTGTTATTCGAAATTTCTCCGGTTCCGTGATTATTCGGAATGAGTTTGTTAACAAGACTTGATCAACCTTGTTAGTGGGTTCATTTTGATGATCATGAGGTGGATGAAACTAGAAGCACAACCTTCTGTACTCTCTTTATATTCTCTATTATTTAGTAGAAATAAAGTAAAATAGTATTTTTTGTCTGTTTCCTGACTTATCCGTGCAATATAAAAATATCCCGAAAATAAAAGTCCTCAGAATGCCATGCCAATTTAATATGATTTTTTCGGGAATATTTGAGGATTTACTGTGCAAAAATTACCGCGGGAGGAGCTGCCACCTGGTCACGAGGGTGGAGGGCGCACCCTACCCCCTGGGCGCGCCCCCCTACCCCGTGGGCCCACAGTGGCCCTCCTCCACTTATCCCTGCACCCATCTTCTTCCTCTGCCTCACACAAACACAAAAAACCAACTCAAGCACGAGTTCCAGCTCCCGTTGCTATGATTTTCGATCTCCTTGCTCAAAGCACCTCTCGCAAAACTGCTTGGGGAGATTGTTTCTTGGTATGTGACTCCTCCATTGGTCCAATTAGTTTTTGTTCTAGTGCTTTATTCATAGCAAATTTGCGCTGCATACGTGACCATGTTCTTGAGCTTGCATGTTAAATTTATATGGTTCCAAGTAGTTCCAATGCTTTATATAGGCTCTAGGCGCTTATGGGAGTTGTTGCTATCAATTTTATTGAAGTTGGTTCACTTTTATTTGAAGTTACTAAAAATTTCAGAAACTTTTCAGAGGAAACAATATGTTAGGAGGATGTTTCAAGGTGGTTCTTCAAGGAAGCAAGGTCCCAGACTTGCAATACGTGATGCTGACGAGGAACCACCAAGAGACGCTCTTGTGAGGCCCTGTGAATGGCCTTCGGAAAATTTTATGAATCAAGTGGGAATCAAAGAAGAATTTAGTGCATATTTGAGTAACGCCGGTCTTGAGGACTTTGAAGCTGACAAATGCCCCCAGTATCATGATCTCACAAGCTCATTTGTGAGGAGGTTTGAGTTTTCATCTTCGCGTAATTCTCCTTCAGTCATGTTTGACCTTTATGACAAATCTTATACCATGGACTTAGAGGATTTCACTTCTACTTGCAAACTTCCATCTTGGGGTAATGTCAGGGATCCCCCTAAATCTGAATATAGAGACTTTCTTGCTAAAATAACTATGGGGGAATCTAGAGATATAACACAAGCCACTATAGGGAGCGTTCACTTTCCTGCTATACATTATTTTGCTCTCTTCATAGGTAGATGCGTAAATGCTAAGGATGAAGCATGTCACATGTGTGTCCCTGATCTCAGCATCCTCAGGAGTGCTGTGTTAGGAGACCAATCTTATCATATGGGAGCCATTGTAGCTCGCAGATTGCATCAGAATAGACATAACAGAGATTTCTTTGGAGGAATTTATGCAACCCGCTTAGCTAATTTTCTTGAGATAGACATTCGTGAGGGTGATATGGAGTTACCCCCTTCTTATTTAGATTTTGATTCTATGGTTTCTCACCAGTTTGTTGAGAGGACTGAACCACCTCTCCAGTATCGACTAATCTTTAACAAACGTCATGTAGTCCATATTGCTCTTCCTGCTCCTACCTTCTTTCATTTTCAGACAAAAGGAAGATATATTATTACCAGAGAGGAGGTAGATGAGTACGATAGGAGAGCAGAGGCTGCTCGACGCCATGCTACAGCTCAGGCAGCGATAGCCGCTGCATCACAATACGACCCCAGCTACACCTTCGGGTATCCGCCAGGCTACCCCTGGCAATAGACCAACTTAGGCCAAAAGCCTAAGCTTGGGGGAGTACGTATTTCCTACCGACATTACATTCATGTTCACACACTCATTGCTAGCTGTCCGTGCTCATGCTCTTTCACTGTAATATCCATGCTAGTTTATTTTCTTTTTCCTGCTTTCTTCTTGTGTGTTTGATAAACCTTAAGAAAAAACCAAAAAAAAATTAGTAGTAGTTTATTTCTTTGCTGTAGTAATTAAAAAGAAAACCCAAAAATATTTCCCGTTCTTCTTTTGCTTGTTGGGAGCTTTCCCGTGTAAATAGTTTTTATTTCTTTTCCTTTCTTTGGGGGTCGAGAAGACAATATTGAAAATGCTTAGTGGCTCTTACATGCATGATTGTTTATTTAACTTAGAGCCCATATTACTTGTCTTCTCTCTTGAGTTGAATGCTTGCAGATTCTAGCTTAGTCCAATGCACGTGCACTCTTATTATTATACACATCGTTCGGTCGTGCAAGTGAAAGGCAATAATGATGATATATGATGGACTTATTGGGATGAGAAAAGCTGGTATGAACTCGACCTCTCTTGTTTTTGTAAATATGATGATTCATCGTTCCTGAGTCAGCTATTATGAAGTAAGCATATTTGCAATGACATTCAAAGATTATAGTTGCTTGTGCCATGCTTGATTAGCTACGAGTTATAATGGTTTACCTTGCGTGCCAACATTCTATTAGAATGATTATGATGTGGTATGATGGGATAGTATCCTCCTTTAAATGAATTGAGTGACTCAAGTTGGCACATGTTCACGCATGTAGTTGAATCAAATCAACATAGCCTTCATGATATTTATGTTCATGGTGGATTATATCCTACTCATGCTTGTATTCGGTGTAAATTAGTTTTAATGCATGTTTACGACTGTTGTCGCTCTCTCAGTTGGTCCCTCCCCAGTCTTTTGCTAGACTTCACCTGTACTAAGCGGAAATACTGCTTGTGCATCCAAAATCCTTAAACCCCAAAGTTGTTCCATATGAGTCCACTATACCTTCCTATATGCGATATTTACCTGCCGTTCCAAGTAAATTTGTATGTGCCAAACTCTAAACCTTCAAATAAACATTCTGTTTTGCATGCTCGAATAGCTCATATGTCAACTAGAGCTGCCCTTATCTTCCGTGTTAGACGGGTTATTCTCAAGAGGAGTGGACTCCGCTCCTCATTCACGAGAAAATGGCTGGTAGCCGGGATGCCCAGTCCCATGCTTCGTGCAAACTAAATCAAAATAACTTCAAAAAAAAAACTCCCCCTGGGACCCGTTGAATGTTGGAGGCACTCGTTGTTTCGAGCAAGCCATGGATTGATGCTTGTGGAGGAGGGGGAGTATAAACTTTACGATTCTGTTTGAGAGCCGCCTATAATCTGTTTAGCATGGAAGATATCGTCGTCTCTTAGTTGTTATGTTGACAATGAAAGTATGCCGCTCAAAATATAATTTATCCCTATTTCAAAACCGAGCTCTGGCACCTCTACAAATCCCTGCTTCCCTCTGCGAAGGGCCTATCTATTTACTTTTATGTTGAGTCATCACCCTTCTTATTAAAAAGCACCCGCTGGAGAGCACACTATCATTTGCATTCATTATAATTGGTTTATATTGGGTATGACTTGACTGGATCTCTTTTACCATGAATTACAATGTTTAGTCAGTCCTTGATCTTTAAAGGTGCTATGCATTTATGTTTTGCAGTCTCAGAAAGGGCTAGCGAGATACCATTTTGTTATATCATGTTATGATTATTTTGAGAAAGTGTTGTCATCCGAGTTTTGCTATTATAGCTCGCTAGCTGATTATGCTATTGATATGAGTAATTGTAAGACCTATGTGTTATTGTGAGTATGGTTAGTTCATAATATTGCTGAAACTTGAATTCTGGCATTTCATGTTTACAACAACAAGAGCAAACAGAGTTTGTAAAAGTTTTTCTTCTTCTCTTTCATTTTGTCAACTGAATTGCTTGAGGACAAGCAAGGGTTTAAGCTTGGGGGAGTTGATACGTCTCCGTCGTATCTACTTTTCCAAACACTTTTGCCCTTGTTTTGGACTCTAACTTGTATGATTTGAATGGAACTAACCCGGACTGACGCTATTTTCAGCAGAATTGCCATGGTGTTGTTTTATGTGCAGAAAATAAAAGTTCTCGGAATGACCTGAAACTCCACGGAACACCTTAGAAAAAACAATAAAAAATCCTCGCCAAAGATGAAGACCAGGGGGCCCACACCCTGTCCATGAGGGTGGGGGGCGTGCCCCCTTGGGCGCGCCCCCTACCTCGTGGGCCCCATGGTGGCCCTCCGACGCCAACTCCAACTAGAAATCAGAGAGAAGAAATCATCGCGTTTTACGATACGGAGCCGCCGCCAAGCCTTAATCTCTCTCGGGAGGGCTGATCTGGAGTCCGTTCGGGGCTCCAGAGAGGGGGATTCATCGCCGTCGTCATCATCAACCATCCTCCATCACCAATTTCATGATGCTCACCGCCGTGCGTGAGTAATTCCATCGTAGGCTTGCTGGACGGTGATGGGTTGGATAAGATTTATCATGTAATCGAGTTAGTTTTGTTAGGGTTTGATCCCTAGTATCCATTATGTTCTGAGATTGATGTTGCTATGACTTTGCTATGCTTAATGCTTGTCACTAGGGCCCGAGTGCCATGATTTCAGATCTGAACCTATTATGTTTTCATGAATATATGTGTGTTCTTGATCCTATCTTGCAAGTCTATAGTCACCTACTATGTGTTACGATCCGGCAACCCTGAAGTGACAATAATCGGGACCACTCCCGGTGATGACCATAGTTTGAGGAGTTCATGTATTCACTATGTGCTAATGCTTTGTTCCAGTTCTCTATTAAAAAGAAGCCTCAATATTCCTTAGTTTCCAATAGGACCCCGCTGCCACGGGAGGGTAGGACAAAAGATGTCATGTGATACGTCTCCAACGTATCTATAAGTTTTGATTGCTCCATGCTACTTTATCTACTGTTTTGGACTATATTGGGCTTTATTTTCCACTTCTGTATTATTTTTGGGACTAACCTATTAACCGGAGGCCTAGCCCAGAATTGCTGTTTTTTGCCTATTTCAGTGTTTCGACGAAACAGAATATCAAACGGAGTCCAAATGGAATAAAACCTTCGGGAACGTGATTTTCTCATCGAACGTGATCCAGGAGACTTGGACCCTACTCCAAGAAGTGCCAGAGGCGGTCACGAGGGTGGAGGGCGCCCCCTGGGCGCGCCCCCTACCTCGTGGCCCCCCTGATGCTCCACCGACGTACTCCTTCCTCCTATATATACGTACGTATCCCCGAAAAGTCAGAACAGGAGCCAAAAATCTAATTCCACCGCCGCAACGTTCTGTATCCACGAGATCCCATCTTGGGGCCTGTTTCGGAGCTCCACCGGAGGGGGCATCCACCACAGAGGGCTTCTACATCAACACCATAGCCCCTCCGATGAAGTGTGAGTAGTTTACTTCAGACCTTCGGGTCCATAGCTAGTAGCTAGATGGCTTCTTCTCTCTTTTTGGATCTCAATACAATGTTCTCCCCCTCTCTTGTGGAGATCTATTCGATGTAATCTTCTTTTTGCGGTGTGTTTGTTGAGACCGATGAATTGTGGGTTTATGATCCAGTATTATCTATGGAAAATATTTGATTCTTCTCTAAATTCTTTTATGTATGATTGAGTTATCTTTGCAAGTCTCTTCGAATTATCCTTTTTGGTTTGGCCAACTAGATTGGTAGTTCTTGCAATGGGAGAAGTGCTTAGCTTTGGGTTCAATTTTGCGGTGTCCTTACCCAGTGACAGAAGGGGCAGCAAGGCACGTATTGTATTGTTGCCATCGAGGATAACAAGATGTTTTTTTATCATATTGCATGAATTTATCCCTCTACATCATGTCATCTTGCTTAAGGCGTTACTCTGTTTTTAACTTAATACTCTAGATGCATGCTGGATAGCGGTCGATGAGTGGAGTAATAGTAGTAGATGCAGAATTGCTTCGATCTACTTGTCTTGGACGTGATGCCTATATACATGATCATTGCCTAGATATGCTCATAACTATGCTCAATTCTGTCAATTTCTCAACAGTAATTTGTTCACCCACCATAGAATATCTATGCTCTTGAGAGAAGCCACTAGTGAAACCTATGGCCCCCGGGTCTATTCTCATCATATCAATCTCTATCGCTTTATTTACTTGCTTTGTTTTTACTTTGCCTTTTACTTTTTACTTTGCATCTATCTATCAAAAATACCAAAAATATTATTTATCATCTCTATCAGATCTCACCCTCGTAAGTGACCGTGAAGGGATTGACAACCCCTAATCGCGTTGGTTGCGAGTAGCTATCGTTTTGTGTAGGTATGAGGGACTTGTGCGTGGTCTCCTACTGGATTGATACCTTGGTTCTCAAAAACTGAGGGAAATACTTACGCTACTTTGCTGCATCATCCTCTCCTCTTTGGGGAAATTCAACGCAGTGCTCAAGAGGTAGCAAGAAGAATTTCTGGCGCCGTTGCCGGGGAGGCTCACGCAAGCAAGTCAACAATACCAAGTACCCATCGCGATCCCTATCTCTCGCATTACATTATTTGCCATTTGCATCTCGTTTTCCTCTCCCCCACTTCACCCTTGCCGTTTTATTTGCGCTCTCTTTCCCAATCTCCTCCTCTCTTTCCAGTTTGCCTTTTAGCCATTGCCTTTCTGTTTGCTCGTGTGCTAGTTTACTTATTTGTCGCGATGGCTCTACCTAGATTTGGTGACCTTCACCTTAAAAGGCTAGAGGAGATCGAAAGCAATGTCAGAAAGTTTATGGTTTTTCAATTTGAGCACAATAATTTCTTTAGAAACGAGCTTAAGGAACAAAAAAGTTTTATGAGTTATATGAATAAAGAACTCGATGATATGTCTAAAGAATTTTATGGTATAAGGGCCCACATTGCTCGTCTTTAAAAGATGACCGCTGAAATTTCGAATTTGCAAGCTATCTTAGTCAATAAGATGGACGCTAAAGCGTGTTCTTCCAATTCCTATGAAAATCAAGATGAAGATCTAAAAGTTATTGATGTGTCCCCTATCAAATCTTTGTTTTGCAATATGAATCTTGATGAAACTGAATATGATCTTCCTTTACCTAGAAGGCGTTCTAAGACTTCGGAGTTTCTAGATTTTGATGATGAATTTGATGAAAGTGGGATTGAAAGAAATAAAAACTTAGATGTTGCTAAACCCACTATTTTGGATGTCAAGGAATTTAATTATGAAAATTTCTCTTTGATTGGTTGTATTTCCTTGTTGCAATCCATGCTAGATTCTCCTCATGCTTATAGTCAAAATAAGGCCTTTACCGAACACATTGTTGATGCTTTGATGCAATCTTGTGAAGAAAAACTTGAGTTGAAAGTTTCTATCCCTAGAAAACTCTATGATGAGTGGGAACCTAGTATTAAAATTAAAATTAAAGATTATGAGTTTCATGCTTTGTGTGATTTGGGTGCTAGTGTCTCTACTATTCCCAAGGCTTTGTGTGATTTGCTAGATTTCCGTGATTTTGATGATTGCTCTCTAAACTCGCATCTTGCGGATTCCACTATTAGAAAACCTATGGGAAGAATTAATGATGTTCTTATTGTTGCAAATAGGAATTATGTGCCCGTAGATTTTATCGTTCTTGATATAGATTGCAATCCTTCATGTCCTATTATTCTTGGTAGACCTTTCCTTAGAACGATTGGTGCAATTATTGATATGAAGGAAGGGAATATTAGATTCCAATTTCCCTTAAAGAAGGACTTGGAACACTTCCCTAGAAAGAAAATAAAATTACCATATGAATCTATCATGAGAGCCACTTATGGATTGCCTACCAAAGATGGCAATACCTAGATCTATCCTTGCTTTTATGCCTAGCTAGGGGCGTTAAACGATAGCGCTTGTTGGGAGGCAACCCAATTTTATTTTGTGTTTTTTGTTTTTGATTCTGTTTAGGAATAAATAATCCATCTATCCTCTGTTTGGATGTGGTTTTATCTTTTAATTAGTGTTTGTGCCAAGTAGAACCTATAGGATAACCTACGATGATAGTTGATTTGATTCTGCTGAAAAACAGAAACTTTGCGCGCACGAATATAGTTTTGTTAAATCACAGAAACGTGCTTTTGCATTGATTCTTTTTTCTTATGTTCAATAAACAAATTGTCCAGGACTTCCTATTTTGGTAGAAGTTTTAGAGTTCCATAAGTTTGCGTTAGTTACAGATTTCTACAGACTGTTCTGTTTTTGACAGATTCTGTTTTACGTGTGTTGTTTGCTTATTTTGATGAATCTATGGCTAGTAAAATAGTTTATAATCCATAGAAAAGTTGGAATACAGTAGGTTTAACACCAATATAAATAAATAATGAGTTCATTACAGTACCTTAAGTAGTTCTTTGTTTTGTTTCTCTAACAGAGCTCACGAGATTTCTGTTGAGTTTTGTGTTGTGAAGTTTTCAAGTTTTGGGTGAATTCTTTTGATGGATTATGGAACAAGGAGTGGAAAGAGCCTAAGCTTGGGGATGCCCATGGCACCCCCAAGATAATACAAGGACACCAAAAAGTCAAAGCTTGGGGATGCCCCGGAAGGCATCCCCTCTTTCATCCACTTCCATCGGTAATTTACTTGGAGCTATATTTTTATTCACCACATGATATGTATTTTGCTTGGAGCGTCTTGTATTATTTGCGTCTTTGCTTGTTAGTTTACCACAATCATCCTTGATGTACACACCTTTTGATAGAGCCATACATGATTTGGAATTTGTTAGAATACTCTATGTGCTTCACTTATATCTTTTGAGCTTGATAGTTTTGCTCATAGTGCTTCACTTTTATCTTTTGAGCATAATAATTTTTGCTCTAGTGCTTCACTTATATCTTTTAGAGCACGGTGGTGGATTTTCTTTAAAGAAACTATTGATCTCTCATGCTTCACTTAGATTATTCTGAGAGTCGTTAATAGCATGGTAATTCGCATAATGTTAATATACTTGGTGTTCAAGATATGTGGAACTTTCTTTTGAGTGCGTTGAATACTAAGATAAGTTTGATGCTTGATAATTGTTTTGAGATATGAAGATGGTGATATTAGAGTCATGCTAGTTAAGTAGTTATGAATTCAAAGAATACTTGTGTTGAAGTTTGTGATTCCCGTAGCATGCACGTATGGTGAACCGTTATGTGATGAACTCGGAGCATGATTTATTTATTGATTGTCTTCCTTATGAGTGGCGGTCGGGGACAAGCGATGGTCTTTTCCTACGAATCTATCCCCCTAGGAGCATGTGCGTAATACTTTGCTTTGACAACTTCTAGATTTTTTCAACAAGTATATGAGTTCTTTATGACTAATGTTGAGTCCATGGATTATACGCACTCTTTCCCATCCTTCCACCTTTGTTAGCCTCTCTAATACCGCGCACTTTTTTCCGGTATCATACACCCACTGTATACCTTCCTCAAAACAGCCACCGTACCTACCTATCATGGCATTTCCATAGCCATTCTGAGATATATTGCCATGCAACTTTCCACCATTCCGTTTATTATGACACGCTCCATCATTGTCATATTGCTAGCATGATCATGTAGTTGACATCGTATTTGTGGCAAAGCCACCATTCATAATTCTTTCATACATGTCACTCATGATTCATTGCATATCCCGGTACACCGCCGGAGGCATTCATATAGAGTCATACTTGTTCTAAGTATCGAGTTGTAATTGTTGAGTTGTAAGAAAAATAAAAAGTGTGATGATCATCATTATTAGAGCATTGTCCCAAGTGAGGAAAGGATGATGGAGACTATGATTCCCCCATAAGTCGGGATGAGACTCCGGAC
This sequence comes from Triticum aestivum, assembly GCF_018294505.1. Taxonomy (NCBI): domain Eukaryota; kingdom Viridiplantae; phylum Streptophyta; class Magnoliopsida; order Poales; family Poaceae; genus Triticum; species Triticum aestivum. The sequence goes on along the minus strand of NC_057810.1, from coordinate 703,120,409 downwards.
GAAAAAAAGAGGCCAAAAAAAAGAGAAAGGCCCAAATAAAAATAAAGATAAAAAAATGAGAGAAAAAGAGAGAAGGGACAATGCTACTATCCTTTTACCACACTTGTGCTTCAAAGTAGCACCAAGATCTTCATGATAGCGAGTCTCTCATTTTGTCACTTTCATATACTAGTGGGAATTTTTCATTATAGAGCTTGGCTTGTATATTCCAATGATGGGCTTCCTCAAAATGCCCTAGGTCTTCGTGAGCAAGCGAGTTGGATGCACACCCACTTAGTTTCTTTTATAGAGCTTTCATATGCTTATAGCTCTAGTGCATCCGTTGCATGGCAATCCCTACTCACTCACATTGATATCTATTGATGGGCATCTCCATAGCCCATTGATACGCCTAGTTGATGTGAGACTATCTTCCCTCTTTTTGTCTTCTCCACAACCACCCTTCTATTCCACCTATAGTGCTATATCCATGGCTCACGCTCATGTATTGCGTGAAGATTGAAAAAGTTTTGAGTATGTCATAAGTATGAAACAATTGCTTGGCTTGATCATGGGGGTTGTGCATGATTTAAATATTTTATGTGAGGAAGGTGGAGCATAGCCAGACTATATGATTTTGTAGGGATAACTTTCTTTGGCCATGTTATTTTGAGAAGACATGATTGCTTTGATTAGTATGCTTGAAGTATTATTATTTTTTGTGCCAATATGAACTTTTGTCTTGAATATTTCGGATTTGAATATTCATATCACAATTAAGAAGATTTACATTGAAATTATGACAAAGTATCACTCCACATTAAAAATTCTTTTTTATCATTTACCTACTCGAGGACGAGCAGGAATTAAGCTTGGGGATGCCTGATACATCTCGAACGTATCTATAATTTTTGATTGCTCCATGCTACTTTATCTACTGTTTTGGACTATATTGGGCTTTATTTTCCACTTTTATATTATTTTTGGGACTAACCTATTAGCCGGAGGCCCAGCCCAGAATTGCTGTTTTTTTGCCTATTTCAGTGTTTCAAAGAAATAGAATATCAAACGGAGTCCAGACGGAATAAAACCTTCGGGAACGTGATTTTCTCACCGAACGTGATCCAGGAGACTTGGACCCTACTCCAAGAAGTGCCAGAGGCAGTCACGAGGGTGGAGGGCGCGCCCCCCTGGGCGCGCCCCCTACCTCGTGGGCCCCCTGACGCTCCACCGACGTACTCTTTCCTCCTATATATACCTACGTATCCCCGAACGATCAAAACAGGAGCCAAAAACCTAATTCCACCGCCGCAACCTTCTGTATCCACGAGATCCCATCTTGGGGCCTGTTCCGGAGCTCCGCCAGAGGGGGCATCCACCATGGAGGGCTTCTACCTCAACACCATAGCCCCTCCAATGAAGTGTGAGTAGTTTACTTCAGACCTTCAGGTCCATAGCTAGTAGCTAGATGGCTTCTTCTCTCTTTTTGGATCTTAATACAATGTTCTCCCCCTCTCTTGTGGAGATCTATTCGATGTAATCTTCTTTTTGCGGTGTGTTTGTTGAGATCGATGAATTGTGGGTTTATGATCCAGTATTATCTATGGAAAATATTTGATTCTTCTCTAAATTCTTTTATGTATGATTGAGTTATCTTTGCAAGTCTCTTCGAATTATCCTTTTTGGTTTGGCCAACTAGATTGGTAGTTCTTGCAATGGGAGAAGTGCTTAGCTTTGGGTTCAATCTTGCGGTGTCCTTACCCAGTGACAGAAGGGGCAGCAAGGCACGTATTGTATTGTTGCCATCGAGGATAACAAGATGTTTTTTTATCATATTGCATGAATTTATCCCTCTACATCATGTCATCTTGCTTAAGGCGATACTCTATTTTTAACTTAATACTCTAGATGCATGCTGGATAGTGGTCGATGAGTGGAGTAATAGTAGTAGATGCATAATCGTTTCGATCTACTTGTCTTGGACGTGATGCCTATATACATGATCATTTCCTAGATATGCTCATAACTATGCTCAATTCTGTCAATTGCTCAACAGTAATTTGTTCACCCACCGTAGAATATCTATGCTCTTGAGAGAAGCCACTAGTGAAACCTATGGCCCCCGGGTCTATTCTCATCATATCAATCTCTATCGCTTTATTTACTTGCTTTGTTTTTACTTTGCCTTTTACTTTTTACTTTGCATCTATCTATCAAAAATACCAAAAATATTATTTATCATCTCTATCAGATCTCACCCTCGTAAGTGACCGTGAAGGGATTGACAACCCCTAATCGCATTGGTTGCGAGTAGCTATCGTTTTGTGTAGGTACGAGGGACTTATGCGTGGTCTCCTACTGGATTGATACCTTGGTTCTCAAAAACTGAGGGAAATACTTACGCTACTTTGCTGCATCATTCTCTCCTCTTCGGGGAAATCCAACGCAGTGCTCAAGAGGTAGCATCATGCAAGTTCTTTTCCATAAGCACGTATGACTATATACGGAATACATGCCTACATTACATTGATGAACTGGAGCTAGTTATGTGTCACCCTATGTTATGACTGTTACATGATGAACCACATCCGGCATAATTATCCATCGCTAATCCGGTGCCTACGAGTTTTCCATATACTGGTTCTCGCTTATTTACTTTTCCGTTGCTACTGTTACAATCACTACAAAATACCAAAAACATTACTTTTGTTGTCTTTACTTTTGTTACCGCTACCACCACTATCATATTACTTTGCTACTAAACACTTCGCTACATATACTAAGTTTCCAGGTGTGGTTGAATTGACAACTCAGCTGCTAATACTTGAGAATATTCTTTGGCTCCCCTTGTGTCGAATCAATAAATTTGGGTTGAATACTCTACCCTCGAAAACTGTTGCGATCCCCTATACTTGTGGGTTATCAATGGTCACCATGCTGGTTCAAAGTCCCTGGTGGCTAAAGCTTTTCGTCATGGGTTCTATTGGTTGACAGCTCATGCTGATGAGGAGGATCTGGTAAAGCGGTGTGATGCTTGTCAGAAATTTTCACGTCGAGCTCATGTTCCGGCTCAGGAGCTACGGATGATTCCTATCACTTGGCCGTTTGCCACTTGGGGGCTCGATATGGTGGGACCTTTTAAGCGTTCCCAGGATAAGAAGACCTACCTGTTGGTGGCGGTTGACAAGTTCACTAAATAGGTTGAAGCGGAGCCCGTCAGCAAGTGTGATGCAGCCATGGCGGTTTAGTTTCTCAAAAAGATCATTTTCCGGTTTGGTTTTCCACATAGTATCATCACAGATAATGGCACAAACCTTTCTAAAGGTGAGATGGAGGAATTTTGTCAACGAGAGCACATCCGGCTTGATGTATCATCCATGGCTCATCCTCAGTCCAATGGTCAAGCTGAGAGGGAGAATCAAGAGATCTTGAAGGGTATTAAGCCCAGGCTTATGGTTCCTTTGAAGCGGACACCGGGTTGTTGGGTGGAAGAGTTACCATCTGTGTTGTGGAGTATAAACACCACCCCAAACTGATCCATGGGTTATACACCTTTCTTCATGGTTTACGTGGCTGAGGCTGTCCTCCCAAGTGATATTCGTCATGACTCGCCCCGAATTGCCAATTATGTTGAAGCGGACAATGAGCAAGCACGTTAAGAGGCGTTGGACCTATTAGATGAGAAACGGGACATGGCTTTGGCTCGATCGGCGGTTTATCAGCAAGACCTGTGGCGTTATCACAGCCGCCGGGTTAAGACACGAACCTTTCAAGAAGGCGATTTAGTGCTCCGGCTCATCCAGGATCAGACCGATGTGAACAAGTTATCCCCACCTTGGGAAGGACCCTTTGTGGTCAGCAAAAATCTGCACAACGGGTCATACTACCTCATTGACGTTCGAGAAGACTCACGCAGTTCTGAGGAGGAGACCCGGTGGCCGTGGAACATAGCTCTCCTTCGACCGTACTACACTTGAGCCATAGGCTTTTCTTATGTACATATTTCAACAATGTATATATTATGATCAATATAATAAACCGGCATCCTTGCTATAAGCAGGACCTCTGCCGTTTTCTTCAAATCTCTTTGTTTACATGGGGGCTTCAGCTGGTATAGCGAAGTACTACCTGTTAAACCGGCTATCATGCCACAACACAGCTTGGGAGCTTCACACCCAAGGGGCCAAAGAGAGTCTGGATGTTATGCACAGCTCAAACATAGGCACCCATTGAGCACAGCTCACAAAGTTACTTGGGGGCTCTTTTGTGCAAAAGCCACAAAGAGCTTGAAGGGACCCTTGTAATTGGGTATCGACCCACGGCTTGGAAGCCTGGTGTATTCACCTAAAACCCCGGGTTAACCTGCCTTCATCAAGTAAGCCACTCCTACCCAGGTAATCCTGGCACGACCCGCCGAACGTTTGACAAGTCAATCTTATACAGACCCTGAACTTGTGAAAGTTAAAACAACGATTGGTTAGTTGGAGGCCCATCTTAAAAGGCTTTGCAAAATGGTTTAACTCAGTGGCCTGGCAGCCCATGAAAAGCCTCGAATTTGGGCCTGGCCGCCCTTGAAAAGCCTTGACTACATGGTTTCTTGTTTGCTTTTTTGCTAAGTGTTCATCTTTTTCATGAATTTGTCTTAAACCGGTGTTTTTTGACCCGGTGTGGCTTTTCAGTCATCATGTTAACCCGGTGTTTGTTAGCCTGGCCGGGCTTTCAACTATAAGTTGTCAGACCATCTTATCAAATCGGTGTTTACAAAAACCCGACCTGGCTTTGATTATATATCGCCAGGATGATCATCTGGTGTTCATCGTAACACGACATGATTTATTCATTACATCATTAAAGGATAAGGGATATAACAAGCCAAAAATTTGGGTTTTCACCCTTACTAAGTGATTTCATATCACATATCTTTTTTATGCAGACATAGGGATTACATGGCATTATGAAGATATATAAGCCAGCGCTGAAATTGTTACGGCGGATCAAACAAAGTATATCTCCGTGCATGATGGCAGCAGATCAAAGTATTTTAACTAGCCTATTACAAGGCACTTCAAGGCCCAAAATATGGACTTGTTCTTTCCGCAGATCAAAGTTCATGACACATCAATCAGATTATCGGATCAGGATTCATCACCATGTTGACATGATGTTGATGGATCATCTGGCATCGGTTCAGCCTCCTCCTCCTCATCCAGTAGCTGGAAGTCAGTGGTGGTCCAGTCAATCCGGGTTATAGCCTGAAAGACAGCCTCTTCACTTATAAGTTCAGTCGGATCGACGTCAGGGGTGTAAGTATATAGTTGTTCAATCAGCGTATACGCTGCCTTCAGCTTCATCCGCATATCAGAGCCCAGATGAGCAATGCGGCCACCTACAATGTTTTAAGAATTTCATGTTAAACCGGCAAATTTCAAACATGGTCATTCAAGAGGTTTTGGACAGACTACTTACCAAACACTGCAGAAGTCATTGCATTCACTTGGTGCTTCAACCCAGTTAGCTCTTCCGCCACCGGATTAAGAGCTGATTCGGCGTCTTTCGCCCACTTCAGCAATGCATTTTTCTCAGTCTCCCAGTTGGCACGCTCCGTCTTGAACCCTTCTTTGAGTTGCTCCATGGCTGCTAAAGCGGTTTTAAGCCCATCCTTTGCCTTGGACGTTTCTGCTTGTTGGGTCTTGATGTTCTCTTGAAGATCGGCAATTTGAGAGCCTTGGTGATTTATATCAGCCTGCCACAGTAAGATGAGGAAGCATATCAATAATTTATCAAAAGTCCCAAGCATATAACAAGTTATACACTTGGCACTTGGGGGCTAATGCGACTTGCTTCATTATTACTGATTGTTTGAAGTCCCAAAGATCAATACAAGTTTTAATCTTGGCACTTGGGGGCTAATGTGTGTCGATCAACAATATATACAAGGAAAGTCAACAAAGTACAGAATGGAATATACAAGTCCCGGTCTGTCTTCACAAGAAAACCGGCCCTTGGGGGCTACGACATCGAAGTGTTGTTTATCTTTGAAGACCCGGTTTACCTTGAAGAGATAAACCGGCCCTTGGGGGCTACAATACAATGAATGTTCAGAAATAAGATGAAGGTATTTTGAAGATTACCTCATAGTGTTCCTTCATCAGATTCACCAAACCGGCTTCATATTCTCGGCTGGTGTAAAGCCAGTTCAAGAAACCAGAATGAAGATCTTGAGCTTAAAGATTAGCGTAGCTTGACAAGTCGGTCTTCCCTATTCCCTTGCCCATAGCAGCGAATTTGTCCTTGGTAGTATGCTTCAATAAAGCAACTGGATTGCCTGGGGCGGTATAAGCAGTGCCAGTGACAACAACATCATCGTCATCTTTGGCTGGGCTCAGTGGATTGACATTGTCTTTGGCTGGGCTTGGCGGTTTGGCAGCAGGGCTCGGCGGATTAGCAGTCGACCTCAGCGGATCAGCCACTGGACTTGAAGGCGTGGCATGTGGACTTGATGTTTCAACATGTGTTTCCGGGTCAGCTTCCGACGGATTGGCATCGATAGCTGGGTCTTGTGGGGCAGTGTCATCCATGAAAATATCAGGATTTTCAACAGCATCATCTGGGGTCTTCTCCGGTTCAAAATCATCAGAGGGGTCGCTGGTCTTGGCTTTCTTGCTGAATCGGGCCTTGGCACTACAACGTCAAATAAATATTAGTATGATAAACTGATGCATGAAGAGACAAACCGAAAAATAATGCACTTACCCAGCGACGGTCTTGAGGGGAGGCAGCTGAGTAGTTGATGAACCGCCAGATGAATTGGAAGACACCTGGTAATTCGGATCAGACGGATTAAGTGGGTATCAGAAGAAACCCTTCAAAGGATAACGTTTTTCGGGAGAGCAAGTAACCTCTGGACGATGCTTCCGGGTTGGTGTATCCGATAAACCAGAAGAGGTGACTTGCTGGCCACTGTGTCGGGTTGTGTGGTGCCCTTCAGGTTGCTGTTTCTTTAAAGGAAATTTTGGATCCAAATAAGCAAGAGGGTGAGAGCGTTTCACTTTTCGAACTGCACGGTGAAATCTTTGAACCGGCACAAGATCTGAGCCGGAGGAAAGAGAGATTACCTCAACATGGCCCGCACGGCTGACCTCTGCATCATCCTAATGATAGTCATTGTTAATAAGATGTATGAAAAAGGAGCCAAGGGAGTCAAGTTCTACCTCTTGATCTGAATCTTCAGCATCTTCAGGCGGATGAGCAGCTTCGCCGGTCTTTTTCTTGGCTGATTTCTTGGTAGCTTTGCTGTTGGCACAAGGGGCTCTGGCCGGTTTATCTGAAGCCTTCTTTTTCCAAAAGGAACTATTAGCCTGTAAAGTTAAATGAAGATTTATCAGAACAAGGTTAAAGCGGAGACGGGTCAGGAAAAGCACAAGGTTAAAACCTTACCCCTGGCGGTTTGTTGGCGGTGTAGAAGGGAGCCAGCCCGGTTTGGCTACATGCGGCGATTGGCTCGTCCAACATCTTCTTCACCGATTCGGTGACTTCGTCATCAGTTACCTCTATTTCATTAAACCGTTGAGGATCGTTGGTGTTGCCGGAATACTCATGCATTAATCCGGAGCGGCGACTTAAGGGCAGGATGTGCCATTTAACCCAACATCGCACAAGATCAACGCCAGTCAAACCGTTGGCCAAGAGTGCCCGGAGCTTGGCGAGTTGAGGAGCATAAGTTTGCCGCTCTTTGGCAGTTAATCGTCGAGGCAATGGGTGGCCGTTGCTAAGCCGGTGAGGGCGGTAACCCAAAAAGGGATTCTCTTCAGCAGGGGCAGTGTTCTGACAGTAAAACCAAGTTTGGTTCCAGTCTTTGGGATGACTGTGGTGTGATGCATGTGGAAAATCAACTTCCTTCCTCTTCTAGATTGATACCCCGCCAAGTTCCGTATTAGGACCATTAGAAAATTAGGTTCGGCGGTTTAGATGGAAGAAGTCCCGGAACAGCTCGACAAATGGTTCTTCTTGAAGGCAAACTTCACAAAATACTTGAAAGTTGCATATGTTTGACATGGAATTTGGTCCAATGTCTTGTGGATGGAGTTGAAAGCTGGCAAGGACATGCCGGAATTTTTTTGAACCGGGAGGGCTGAAGCCCCGGTCTAAGTGCTGCATAAAAACGATGACTTTTCCATCCTGAGGCTCAGGAGGGCACTCAGGCCAAGGAACTCGCCAGTGAAGGACATTCTTTGAAGCTAAAGCGCCCGTTACAACATATCCGTTGATTTGCATTTCTGTGATCCAGGATGGTACCCAGTTGCAAGCGGCGAATTGCTTGGTCATCTTGGACAGCAAACTGTAAAGGTAAAATGAAGGCCGGTTTATGATTTACGATTCAAGAAGTATTAGTTGGTGTTAAACCAGAAAATTTGATCAAGGAATATGTGTGAGGTAAACCGGAAATTGCTATTTAGTTCAAAATGGCGGTTTAAAGAGAGGGTTAATGATACATGGCGGATTACCAACTGCTAAAAGTTAAACCGCCCTTATGTGGAGGAGCCAGAGACGAAAATCTGCTAAGTGTTGACAGAAACAGGTTTCACACAATGATGAAATTTATTTGGATCTACCGTGTTTCAATAAAGAAAAATTTCTGCGATCTATAATGGCGTCAAGCAGAATAGAGAAGGTCGTGCGCTCTGCTAAGGGATTCTTTACAAAGGAAAAGGGAGATCTCCTAGTACTAAAAATGAATGCGGAGCAACTACGGCATGGTATCTACGCTACTGTTGGATCAAAGAAGCTAGGGCAGAAGAAAATAACGAAGAACTGAGATGAACACCTATGAACACGGATAAATACGGAAGCCCTAGTTACAGATCTAGGGGTGAGAGAAGGAAACTTACCAGATGCACAGGGACAGCGGAGAAGAGCCGCAGGTTTCTGGTACAGTCAGGTTGATGCAGCTGCCTTTGATGATGTAGTGCTCGAAGGTTGAGGGCGGTGGCGGAGCTTCAGAGCTTGAGTGTTGCGAGGAATAAGAAGGAGCAAGGGGAAAGAATGGATAGACCCGTCGGTTTTATTTATAAGGAGAAAGGGATAAGTGGCAGGCGCAAGAATCGAGGAGCCTGAAGCGGCAAAGAGGGGCGCGCCTGTCGCCTTGATTTTCAGGATACCATTAATGAAGGGAATCTTTTTAATCTTTTTATACAGAGATGATGTAATGATGGGCCGTTGCTGTGTCCGGAGGATGACGTCATGGCGGTTTAACAAAATTTACAGGAGAAGATAACATGGCGGTTTACGAGAGTATAAGGAGATGTTCACAAGATTTATTTAAGTATTAAAGACTGACATGAATAGGTTCAAATCAATATGGGGCCTAATGTTGGGGATATGACTACTAAGTGTAAACCGGCCAGGAGGGCCCGGTTCACCCTCGACTATGTTGAAGCCCATGAAGATCGAGAAGATGGCGCTTTACTAATGAAGCTTAGAGGCCCGGAGCCCAAAGGCGGATTAGGGCCCATAGTGGTAAACCGCCATGACTATGTAACTTGTAATGTAAGTTAGGAAAGGAGAGACCGAGCCGGACACTTTGTATGAGTCGGCCTCGGGGCTCTGTAGACCGGCTGGGCGTCAACCTGTGTATATAAAGGGACGACCCGGCGGCGGTTCAGGGACAAGAGACAACAACTCGAGACTCAGGCAAAGCATATTTGCTCCCTGGTCATTGAAACCCAATCAATCCCATCACAACTAGACGTCAGCTTTTACCTTCATCGAAGGGGCCGAACTAGTATAAACCTTCCGTGTCCCTTGTCCGGTTTAACCCCTTCAAGCTAACCCGTTGCGATGGCTCGACGACTAAGTCCTTTCATGAGGACATCTGACGTGTTAATTCCACGACAATCCGTGTCTCACATTCGACAACCTCCGAACATATGAGATCAAGCTCAATCCAAAGAAGTGCGTTTTCGGCGTTCCCGCTAGAAAACTTCTGGGCTTCATCGTTTCCAATAGAGGAATTGAGGCAAACCCAGCTAAAATCCGAGCTTTGTCACAGTTGGCTACACCAATAGACCTTAAACAAATCCAAAAATTATCCGGATGTGTGGCAGCTCTAAGCCGCTTTATCTCCAGGTTAGGTGAAAAGGCATTGCCAATCTAACGCCTTCTTTGATGCACCGATCACTTTGAGTGGACGGACGCGTCAATAGCCGGATTGGAAGAAATAAAGGCTCTTCTAGCAAGCAACCCAATCCTCGCCGCGCCAAATGTCGGCAAACCCATGTTATTATACATATCAGCCAAACACCAAGTTGTGAGTGCGGTGCTCATCGTCGAACGAGATGAGGATGGACACAAATTCCCGCTCCAGAAACTAGTATACTACGTATCCACTGTCCTCACACCATGCAAATCCCTGTACTCTCATTACCAAAAAACAGCATACTCGGTTTTCATGGCATCCCGGAAGCTATGACACTACTTTCAAGAGTGCTCGATAAAGGTGGCCTCCGAAGTACCTCTCAATGACATAATAAACAACCGCGATGCTACGGGCCGGATTGCCAAGTGGGCCATTGAGCTCCTCCCATTCGACATATCATACAAACCGCGCCGGGCAATTAAATCCCAGGTATTGGCCGACTTCATCGCTAAATGGACAGAGGCCGAACTCCCTAAAGAGTACGACACATATTCCAATTGGGTCATGCACTTCGACGGCTCCAAAATGCTGGCACGCCTAGGGGCAGGCATTGTCCTAACATCCCCTACTGGAGATACTGTTCAGTACGTCCTACAAATATTATTCACGGACTCCAACAATGCAGCCGAATACGAAGCTTTATTGCATGGTCTTCGGATGGCCATCTCCATGGGCATACAACGCCTGGAAGTGCGCGGGGATTCAAACCTCACAATATCTCAAATAAATGGAGATTTCGATGCCAAAGATCCGAAGATGGCGGCTTACCATAACATCGTTCTCAAAATGTCGGCTCACTTCGAGGGGCTCGAGTTTCACCATGTGGCTCGAGAAAGTAATCAAGCGGCGGATGTCCTTGCTTGCATTGGCGCTAAGCACGACCCCGTCCCACCTAACATATTTCTGGAAAGGCTCTTCAAGCCATCCGTGGTGTGGCAGGGGGAGAGCGGCAATACCAATCCGGATCCGAAGACAACCCCAGATTTGGAACAAACCGACATAATCGGGGGCTCAACCACCGAAACTACACCATCGGCCCACCTCATCATGGCGGTCATCGCCCCATGGACCGAACCCTTCTTGGCCTACCTCAATAGGCGAGAACTTCCTGAGGATCAGAATGAGGCACGCTGCATTGTGCGGCGATCTAAAGCGCACAAGGTTCACGAGGGATAACTCTATAAGAAAAGCGCTACCGGAGTACTTCAAAGGTGCATCTCCGAGGACGAAGGGCGGCTCTTGGCTGAAATTCATGCAGGTCTCGGTGGTCACCACGCCGCAACTCGGGCCCTTGTAAGTAAGGCCTTCCGTACAGGTTTCTATTGGCCGACGGCCCGAGCAGACGCACAGGACCTTGTCCAACATTGCGTCGGATCCCAGCTTTTCACCAACCAAAGCCATATGCCACCCACCGTTTTACAAATAATCCCCATCATTTGGCCTTTTGCGGTCTGGGGGCTTGATGTGGTCGGACCCCTCAAAGGGGGAAGCCAGAAGAAAAAATATCTGTTGGTCATGGTGGATAAATTCACTAAGTGGATAGAGGCCAAACCAGTTAAAACGACAGAAGCCGGGCCAGTGATTGACTTTATATCTGGTGTTGTGCACTGTTATGGTGTTCCGCACAGCATCATCACCGACAATGGCTCCAATTTCCCAGCCGATGAGGTGAAAGCCTGGTGTGGTAATCTGGGCATCAAGCTCGACTACGCCTCCATCTATCACCCACAAACCAACGACCAAGTCGAACAAGCCAATGGTCTTATTATGAGCGGCATTAAACCCAGACTAGTGCGGTCTTTGAAAGAATCGGACAAGCACTAGGTGAAAGAGCTCGACTCCCTACTCTGGGGGCAGTGGACCACGCTGATGTCTACTACACAACCTTCTTCTTGTAGACGTTGTTGGGCCTCCAAGTGCAGAGGTTTGTAGGACAGTAGCAAATTTCCCTCAAGTGGATGACCTAAGGTTTATCAATCCGTAGGAGGCTTAGGATGAAGATGGTCTCTCTCAAACAACCCTGCAACCAAATAACAAAGAGTCTCTTGTGTCCCCAACACACCCAATACAATGGAAAATTGTATAGATGCACTAGTTCGGCGAAGAGATGGTGATACAAGTGCAATATGGATGGTAGATATAGGTTTTTGTAATCTGAAATTATAAAAACAGCAAGGTAACTAATGATAAAAGTGAGCACAAACGGTATTGCAATGGTAAGAAACAAGGCATACGGTTCATACTTTCACTAGTGCAAGTTCTCTCAACAATAATAACATAGCCGGATCATATAAATATCCCTCAACATGCAACAAAGAGTCACTCCAAAGCCACTAATAGTGGAGAACAAACGAAGAGATTATGGTAGGGTACGAAACCACCTCAAAGTTATCCTTTCTGTTCTATCTATTCAAGACTCCGTAGTAAAATAACATGAAGCTATTCTTTCCGTTCAATCTATCATAGAGTTCATACTAGAATAACACCTTAAGACACAAATCAACCAAAACCCTAATGTCACCTAGATACTCCATTGTCACCTCAAGTATCCGTGGGCATGATTATATGATATGCATCACACAATCTTAGATTCATCTATCCAACTAACACAAAGTACTTCAAAGAGTGCCCCAAAGTTTCTACCAGAGAGTCAAGACGAAAACATGTGCCAACCCCTATGCATAGGTTCATGGGCGGAAACCGCAAGTTGATCACCAAAACATACATCAAGTGGATCGCGTGAATATCCCATTGTCACCACAGATAAGCACGGCAAGACAAACATCAAGTGTTCTCAAATCCTTAAAGACTCAATCTGACAAGACAACTTCAAAGGGAAAACTCAATTCATCACAAGAGAGTAGAGAGGGAGAAACATCATAAGATCCAACTATAATAGCAAAGCTCGCGATACATCAAGATTGTGCCATAGAGAGAACACGAGAGAGAGAGAGAGAGATCTAACACATAGCTACTGGTACATACCCTCAGCCCCGAGGGTGAACTACTCCCTCATCATCATGGAGAGCACCGGGATGATGAAGATGGCCACCGGTGAGGGATCCCCCCTCCGGCAGGGTGCCGGAACGGGCTCCCGAGAGGTTTTTGGTGGCTATAGAGGCTTGCGGCGGCGGAACTCCCGATCTATCTTCTTCTTTGATGGTTTTAGATTATATGGGAATATATAGGCGAAAGAAGTCGGTCGGGGGAATCTCGAGGGGCCCACGAGACAGGGGGGCCTGCCCGAGGGGGGGGGGGTGGGCGCGCCCTCCTATCTCCTGGCCTCCTTGAAGCTTCCTCGACTTGTATTCCAAGTCTCCCGGATCATGTTCGTTCCAAAAATCATGCTCCCGAAGGTTTCATTCCGTTTGGACTCCATCTTTTCTTCAAAACACTGAAATAGGCAATAAAACAACAATATGGGTTGGGCCTCCGGTTAATAGGTTAGTCCCAAAAGTAATATAAAAGTGTATAATAAAGCCCGTAAACATTCAAAACAGATAATAAAATAGCATGAATGCTTCATAAATTATAGATACATTGGAGACGTATCAGCATCCCCAAGCTTAGTTCCTGCTCGCCCTCGAGTAGGTAAATGATAAAAGAAAGAATTTATGAAGTGTGAATGCTAGCAGGTGCACAAGTTTGAACAATGATAATTTCAATCACCTTTTTCTAGCATGATTATATGTCATAACAGTAGTTCATCTCATAAAACTTCTCACGATCAAGTAACAAGCCATTCACATGTTAAAGCATAGACTAAAATCTTTCTTGAAAACTAGCAAACTTCATTCTCAGTCATCAAACAATTACAATTCATCTTATTTTCAGGAAGGGTCTATGTAGAGCTTTGATTTAGCAAACTCTACATACTCAACTATCATATAGTCTTCTACAATTGCTAACACTCACGCAATATTTATGGCTATGGAGTTTTAATCGGACACTGAGAAAGATAGGGGCTTATAGTGTTGCCTCCCAATGTATTGCGGTTCCCAAACAGAATGGTAAAAGCTTTTACTCCCCCTCCACCAACAATCATCAATCCATGGCTTGCCCGAAACAACGGGTGCCTCCAACTAACATCAAACCTGGGGGAGTTTTGTTTGCAATTATTTTTGATTTGATTTTGATCTTCTGATCATGGGACTGGGCATCCCAGATACCAGCCATTTTTCTCGTGCATGATGAGCAGAGTCCACTCATCTTGAGAATAACCCACCTAGCATGAAAGATACTGACATCCCCTAGTCGCTACATGAGCGATTCAGGCATACAAAACAGATTATTATTTGAAGGTTTAGATTTTGGCACATGCAAATTTACTTGGAATGGCAGGTAAATACCGCATATAGGTAAGTATGGTGGACACTCATGGCAAAAACTGGGTTTAAGGATATTTGGAAGCACAAGTAGTATCTCTACTTGGTGCAAGGAATTTTGGCTAGCATGAGGGGGAAAGGCAAGCTCAACATGTTTGAATGATCCATGACAATATACTTTAACTGAGATGTGAGAAAACATAACCCATTATGTTGTCTTCCTTGTCCAACATCAACTCTTTAGCATGTCATACTTAATGAGTGCTCACAATTATAAAAGATGTCCAAGATAGTATATTTATATGTGAAATCTCTCTTCCTTCAATATTCTTTCATGAATTGTTCAAATGACCAATACAATGCTTGCTAACCTTCAATAAATTTACAACCTCTACTTCTTAGATGTGAAGCCATTACTCCCCATGGGATAAGCAAATGAAATATATATATATAAATTCAGATTTATGACATTGAACTCATTCAACCATTTACTCATAGAATATAAGTGAAGCGCACGAATAAATGACAAACTACTCCAAAAAGATATAAGTGAAGATCAATGAGTAGCTAAATAATTATGTAGCTATGTGAAGACTCTCTCTCATTAAAGGATTTCAGATCTTGGTATTGTATTCAAACAGCAAGCAAAACAAAATAAAATGACATTGCAAGGACGGCACAACTTATGTGAAGAAGCAAAAACTTAGGTTCAACCGACACTAACCGATAGTTGTTGAAGAAGAAAGGTGGGATGCCTACCGGGACATCCTCAAGCTTAGATGCTTGAGACTTCTTGAAATATTATCTTGGGGTGCCTTGGGCATCCCCAAGCTTGAACTTTTGTGTCTCCTTAATTCCTCTCATATCATGGTTTCTCTTTTTATCAAAAGCTTCATCCACACCAAACTCAACAAGAACTCGTGAGATAGGTTAGTATAAACCAATGCAAAACCTTACCATTTTCTACTGTAAAAAATCACTAAAATTATTATTCAACATTGTATACTAAATGTCTCAGCATATTTAATACTCCTATCCTCAAATAGAATCATTAAACAAGCAAACATATGCAAACAATGCAACCATAACAGCAATCTGCCAAAACATTATAGTCTGTAAAGAATGCAAGATTCATCATACTTCCCTAACTCCAAAAATTATGAGAAAAACACTACTCTGTAGAATATTTATCAGATCTGATTATGCAAAAAGTTTCAACATTATATCATTCTCTGACTTTTCTAGGGAATTTTTGCAACAGCGGTAAACTTTCTGTTTTCAAACAGCAACATGTATACTAGCATGGCAAAGGCTATCCTTGACATTTTTATTGAAAATAAAGATGCAAAACATTATTCTAAATAACATCAAGGAAATACTAACAAGATAAAATGACGCTCCAGGCAAAACACATATAATGTGGTGAATAAAAATATAGCTCCAAGTAAAGTTACTGATGAACGAAGACGAAAGAGGGGATGCCATCCGGGGCATCCCCAAGTTTAGGCTCTTGGTTGTCCTTGAATATTACCTTGGGGGTGCCTTGGGCATCCCCAAGCTTAAGCTTTTGCCACTCCTTGTTCCATAGTCCATCGAATCTTTACCCAAAACTTAAAAAGTTCACAACACAAAACTCAACAGAAAACTCGTAAGCTCTGTTACTATAAGAAAATAAAACCACCACTTAGGTACTGTAATGAACTCATTCTAAATTCATATTGGTATAATATCTACTGTATTCCAACTTATCTATGGTTCATACCCTCCGATACTACTCCTAGATTCATCAAAATAAGCAAACAACACATAGAAAACAGAACCTGTCAAAAACAGAATAGTCTGTAGTAATCTGTATCAAACGTATACTTATGGAACTCCAAAAATCCTACAAAATTAGGAAATCCTAAGCAATTTGTGTACCAATCAATAGCAAAAAGAATCAGATCAGAATCACATTTCTGTGGATTAACAAAACTAATTTACTGGATGTAGAAGTTTCTGATTTTCAGCAGGATCAAAACAACTATCACCGTAAGCTATCCTAAAGGTCTTACTTGGCACTTTATTGAAACAAAAGCTATAAAACATGATTACTACAGTAGCATAATCATGTGAGCACACAAAAAGAGTAAGGGTAAATATTGGGTTGTCTCCCAACAAGCACTTTTCTTTAATGCCTTTCTAGCTAGGCAAGATGATGACAATGATGCTCACATAAAAGATAAGAATTGAAACATAACAGGAGTATCATGAAGCATATGACTAGCACATTTAAGTCTAACCCACTTCCTATGCAGAGGGATTTTTTGAGCAAACAACTTACGGGAATAATAATCAACTAGCATAGGAAGGCAAAACAAGCATAACTTCAAGATTTTAAGCACATAGAGAGAAAACTTGACATTATTGCAATTCCTAGAAGCATATGTTCCTCCCTCATAATAATTTTCAGTATCATAATGAATGAATTGAACAATATAACCAGCACCTAAAGAATTCTTTTCATGATCTACAAGCATAGAAATTTTATTACTCTCCCCATAAGCAAATTTCTTCTCATGAATAGTAGTGGGAGCAAACTCAGCAAAACAACTATCATGTGAGGCATAATCCAATTGAAAACTAAAATTATGATGACAAGTTTCATGGTTATCATTATTCTTAATAGCATACAAGTCATCACAATAATCATCATAGATAGCAACTTTGTTCTCATAATCAATTGAAACCTCTTCCAAGATAGTGGAATCATCACTAAATAAAGTCACGACCTCTCCAAATCCACTTTCATAAATATAATCATCATAAATAGGAGGCATTCATTCAACATAATAAATATTCTCATCAAAACTTGGGGGACAAAAAATATCATCTTCATCAAACATAGCTTCCCCAAACTTGTGGCTTTGCATATCATTAGCATCATGGATATTCAAGGAATTCATACTAACAACATTGCAATCATGCTCATCATTCACATATTTCATGCCAAGCATTCTATGTAATTCTTCTTCTAGCACTTGAGCACAATTTTCCTTTTCATCATACTCACGAAAGATATTAAAAAGATGAAGCGTATGAGAAAAACTCAATTCCATTTTTTTGTAGTTTTCTTTTATAAACTAAACTAGTGATAAAACAAGAAACAAAAAGATTCGATTGCAAGATCTAAAGATATACCTTCAAGCACTCACCTCCCCAGCAACGGTGCCAGAAAAGAGCTTGATGTCTACTACACAACCTTCTTCTTGTAGACATTGTTGGGCCTCCAAGTGCAGAGGTTTGTAGGACAGTAGCAAATTTCCCTCAAGTGGATGACCTAAGGTTTATCAATCCTTAGGAGGCGTAGGATGAAGATGGTCTCTCTCAAACAACCCTGCAACCAAATAACAAAGAGTCTCTTGTGTCCCCAACACACCCAATAAAACGGAAAACTGTATAGATGCACTAGTTCGGCAAAGAGATGGTGATACAAGTGAAATATGGATGGTAGATATAGGTTTTTGTAATCTGAAATTATAAAAACAGCAAGATAACTAATGATAAAAGTGAGCACAAACGGTATTGCAATGGTAGGAAAGAAGGCATAGGCTTTATACTTTCACTAGTGCAAGTTCTCTCAACAATAATAACATAGCCGGATCATATAAATATCCCTCAACATGCAACAAAGAGTCACTCCAAAGCCACTAATAGCGGAGAACAAACAAAGAGATTATGGTAGGACACGAAACCACCTCAAAGTTATCCTTTCTATTCTATCTATTCAAGAGTCCATACTAAAATAACATGAAGCTATTCTTTCCGTTCAATCTATCATATAGTTCATACTAGAATAACACCTTAAGACACAAATCAACCAAAACCCTAATGTCACCTAGATACTCCATTGTCACCTCAAGTATCTGTGGGCATGATTATACGATATGCATCACACAATCTCAGATTCATCTATCCAACCAACACAAAGTACTTCAAAGAGTGCCCCAAAGTTTCTACCGGAGAGTCAAGACGAAAACGTGTGCCAACCCCTATGCATAGGTTCATGGGCGGAACCCGCAAGTTGATCACCAAAACATACATCAAGTGGATCACGTGAATATCCCATTGTCACCACAGATAAGCATGGCAAGACATACATCAAGTGTTCTCAAATCCTTAAAGACTCAATCCGACAAGACAACTTCAAAGGGAAAACTCAATTCATCACAAGAGAGTAGAGGGGGAGAAACATCATAAGATCCAACTATAATAGCAAAGCTCGCGATACATCAAGATCGTGCCATAGTGAGAACACGAGAGAGAGAAAGAGAGAGATCAAACACATAGCTACTGGTACATACCCTCAGCCCCAAGGGTGAACTACTCCCTCCTTGTCATGGAGAGCGCTGGGATGATGAATATGGCCACCGGTGAGGGATCCCCCCTCCGGCAGGGTGCCAGAACGGGCTCCCGAGAGGTTTTTGGTGGCTATAGAGGCTTGCGGCGGCGGAACTCCTGATCTATCTTCTCTTCGATGGTTTTAGGGTATATGGGAATATATAGGAAAGAAGTTGGTCGGGGGAGTCTCGAGGGGCCCATGAGACAGGGGCGCGCCCAGGGGGTGGGCGCGCCCTCCTATCTCCTGGCCCCCTTGAAGCTTCCTTGGCTTGTACTCCAAGTCTCCCGGATCATGTTCGTTCCAAAAATAACGCTCCCGAAGGTTTCATTCTGTTTGGACTCCGTTTGATAGTCCTTTTCTTCGAAACACTGAAATAGGCAATAAAACAACAATATGGGCTGGGCCTCCAGTTAATAGGTTAGTCCCAAAAGTAATATAAAAGTGTATAATAAAGCACGTAAACATTCAAAACAGATAATAAAATGGCATGAATGCTTCATAAATTATAGATACATTGGAGACGTATCACACGCCCAATCATTCTACCGGATATACACCCTTCTTCATGGTGTACGGCACAGAGGCTGTGTTACCCTGCGACATTATTCATGATTCACCTCGAGTGCGCATGTATGAAGAGAGAGAAGCCGAGTTGGATCGGTAGGACAGCTTAGATGCCTTGGAGGAGGAGTGCGATATCGCAAAAGCCCGTTCCACATTCTACCAACAACTGGCCCACATATATCAAAGCAGAGAAGTACAGGCCAAGACTTATAATGTTGGCGAACTCGTGCTACGCTTGCCGGAGAAGAAAAAGGACAAACTCAAGCCCAAGTGGGAGGGTCCCTTCATCATTGACAAAGTTCTCACCGGAGGAGTGTACCGCCTGCGTGATGCATCAGACAACCGCCTGGAGCCAAACCCATGGAACGCGGCCAGACTCCGAAGATTCTATGCCTAGCACCGCACTCTTTGTTCGTCCCCTTTCTCGCCTTTTTCCATTATTTATTGTTCTCTCTTTTCATCTTTTTTTTTATTTAGAGCCGCAAAGCTTTTGTACGGCTAAACCGTACACCTAATACGCATACAATTCTTAATACATATGTCAGTTATACCTAGGGGCTTCTTGTACAGAAGCTTATTATTATTATTATTTTCCGAGCATCAAGCTCACCACATCTGTGTTTTTTCCACGTATGTACCTTTTCTTCGCCACTATATGCATCGATATGACTTAAGTTTTGGCCAAGCTGGGTTGCCTGGCTCCTATGCTTATGCCCTACGTTCTCGTTAGTTCGGCTAGGGCATAGAGGGAGCACCTCTGCGATTGTTTCTGCCAGGTCATACGGATGTGTACCTCAGACTGTGTGAAGCCAAAAGCTAGCGTTCTTAGGGGAATATTTAGTCGGCGGACTAAAGATGTTTTTACTTGTCACTTCATGAACCCCTAGATGTTATGTATGTGATACGTCTCCAACGTATCTATAATTTTTTATTGTTCCATGCTATTATATTACATGTTTTGGATGTTTATGGGCTTTACTTTACACTTTTATATCATTTTTGGGACTAACCTACTAACCGGAGGCCCAACCTGAATTGCTGTTTTTTTGCCTATTTCAGTGTTTCGAAGAAAAGGAATATCAAACGAAGTCCAAACGGAATGAAACCTTCGGGAGTGATCTTTTTGGAGCAAACGCAATCTAGGAGACTTGGAGTGGACGTCAAGCAGCAGACGAGGAAGCCACGAGGCAGGAGGGCACGCCCTAGGGGGGTGGGCGCGCCCCCCACCCTCGTGGGCCCTTTGTGGCTCAACCGACCTACTTCTTCCTCCTATATATATCCATGTACCCTGAAAACATCTAGGAGCACCACGAAAAACTATTTCCACCGCTGCAACCTTCTGTATCCGCGAGATCCCATCTTGGAGCCTTTTCCGGTGCTTCGCCGAAGGGGGAATCATCTCCAAGGCCTCTCTGATGAGTTGTGAGTAGTTTACCACAGACCTTCGGGTCCATAGTTATTAGCTAGATGGCTTCTTCTCTCTCTTTGAATCTCAATACCATGTTCTCCTTGATCTTCTTGGAGATCTATTCGATGTAACTCTTTTTGCGGTTTGTTTGTTGAGATCCGATAAATTGTGGGTTTATGATCAAGTTTATCTATGAGAAATATTTGAATATCCTCTGAATTCTTTTATGTATGATTGGTTATCTTTGCAAGTCTCTTCGAATTATCAGTTTGGTTTGGCCTACTAGATTGATCTTTCTTGCAATGGGAGAAGTGCTTATAGCTTTGGGTTCAATCTTGCGGTGTCCTTTCCTAGTGACAGCAGGGGCAGCAAGGCATGTATTGTATTGTTGCCATCGAGGATAAAAAGATGGGGTTTATATCATATTGCTTGACTTTATCCCTCTACATCATGTCATCTTGCTTAATGCGTTACTCTGTTCTTATGAACTTAATACTCTAGATGCAGGCAGGAGTCGGTCAATGTGTGGAGTAATAGTAGTAGATGTAGAATCGTTTCGGTCTACTTGTTGCAGACGTGATGCCTATATACATGATCATGCCTAGATATTCTCATAACTATGCACTTTTCTATCAATTGCTCGACAGTAGTTTGTTCACCCATCGTAATACTTATGCTATCATGAGAGAAGCCACTAGTGAAACCTATGGCCCCCGGCCGGGTCTATCTTTTATCATATAAGTTTCCATCTACTTTTATTTGCATCTTTACTTTCCAATCTATATCATAAAAATACCAAAATATTTATCTTATCTTATTATCTCTATCAGATCTCACTTTCGCAATTTGCCGTGAAGGGATTGACAACCCCTTTATCGCGTTGGTTGAGAGGTTCTTGTTTGTTTGTGTAGGTACGAGGGACTTTTGAGGAGCCTCCTACTGGATTGATACCTTGGTTCTCAAAAACTAAGGAAAATACTTACGCTACTTTGCTGCATCACCCTTTCCTCTTCAAGGGAAAACCAACCCAGTGCTCAAGAGGTAGCAGTATGTTGTGGTTTTTTTTCAAACATAGTTCGGACATGCACATTAATGCATGCTTACCTAGGGAAAGGAACCCTTAACAGAGCTATTCTCTCCGGAAGATGTTTCTTACGATCAAAATGTAATACAACATAACTAGCCGGATACTTGTCTGTTCAAGCAACCATGACCCCTACGCCCGGCTTCCACGCGTACCCCAGTTTACATTACCGAGCGGGTATTCAGAAGCACTCCGCACCTTTGGGTCCAGAGGTTGAAGCGAAAAGGTGTGCCATGATAAGCATTTTTCAATTCAGCTAGAGACATTAATTTGTCAAATGAAGTACATAGTCACTTAGACTCAAACACTTCTTCTTCTATGCCATCTAACAGGCTATCTAGCCTACAATCCTGCTGGGAATACTTGGCGGCTACTTGAACCTGGTCATATACCAGACTAACAGGAATTTCTTCTCCATTTGACCCCACAGGTCCGACCCGGGCCATGTGATTCGGGTCGAGCTTGGTATACCAAGTTTTCACCATTGCCTAGGCCTCTCGCGCACCTTCCCGGCAGGCCGATATCTTCCATAATCAGAAGTGCCGCCGCGCTCCCTAGAGTAGCTGTACAAGCCCCTCCATACTTCCTGGAGGGGAGTCGAATGGCCATAAAGCCTTGGCAATACTTTGCATCACCTGCCGAGGTCGCTCGTGCATTTGCGACAGCTCTTGTAGCAGATCGCTTGACGATCCGGACACCTCCTCTTCGAGACGGCCCGTCAATATACCTATAGACATAATTATTGTCAGTTTCTTTCTTTTCTGAACTATGTAAAGGTAAGTTCAAACACATACTAAATATTCCGCCTCACAGCTTCTTATTCTCCTTTACGGAGTCAGCTAGCTGGCCTACACATCTTTTAGTTCTTCACCTAGCTTGGTGTTGGCATCTTGGTGTTTGTTCTTCTCCACCCTGACCTGTGTCAGGATACGCTCGCCTGTGGCCAGTTGCCTTTGAGCTCCTTGAACTCTCGCTTGTGCGACCTTCGGTGCCTCTATCATAAGATTTGCACCTGTATTAATAATCCTGGTATATGATTATGTTTTCTCGATGGAGGGGAACATTACCAGACGCCGCCTTCTTGGATTTCTCTAGTTCGGCGGTAGCAGCAGTCAGCTGGTCCTGACACTTTTTTAGGTCTTGAGACGACAAATTGTTCTTCTTTGTGAGCACCTGGTCATATAACGATCCTTAAATCAGTTGTACCAACTGTTTCAAGTCTCGAGGCTACTAGTATATGATTACCAGTTTTGTACAAATGTGTATTTACCCCCATATCTTTCAAATACTGGTCTTTGGCTCAGGTAAGCCCATCTCGAGCAGCTCGGATGTAAGCATCACCCAATTTGAAGGCGTTGAAGGCCTCTTCTAAAAAACCGGCCCCAAAGAACGGCCCGCCGGCGCCGATGATTCATGGCGCTTTCCACTTCGGAGTTTGTGACAGATACTTTATCTGACTCCTCCGCGGAGACAATCCGGTGTCACTTCCATGTTAGCCTCGGTCCTTGCGACAGGGTCCGGAATCCGGCTCGTGGAGGCACGACTGGCAGGATCCCTGGACATAGTCCGGTGAATGTTTTTCCTGATAAGACACAACGGATATTGTCACACTTTAAATGTGACGTCCATAGAGCATACTTAAAACAACCATACCTCTTTGCTAAAGGCTCAACCGCACTTCTATTGGCTTTCCTCTTTGAAGGCCTACCCGTCGTAGGCGCCGCCTTCTTGCGCGTCGCTTCAAGTGACGTGTGGCATGTCGATCGCCTCCCCTTTAGAGCATCATATAGTGCGGTGGGTAAGGCGGAAGAGGGAAATTCTCCCAAGGGACAAGTATCTTAATTACTTACATGCAACGCGGGGATGAGACCGAGATAGTCGGCAATGATGGCCACTTCGGTGCCATCACAGCTCGCCTGGGCAAACACCCCTTCCCCGAGCTCCACGAATATATCCGGATCCTCTTCTAATCCGGGATCAAGGGCCTGGTTGTGGTCCTATGGCTGTGGTGCGGGGCTGTGGATCTCCCTGGCGATTTTCCGCCATTCCTGTTATAAATGATGGATTAATATTTATGAAAAAGGATTCATGGAATTGATGGAGTAGAGTAGTGAGACGAAAACTCACCCAGCTGGGAGGGTTGTACATGGAAAATCCATCCCTGGGCTTAACATGGATGAACTCCTCCTCCTCCCCTGTGTATAATCCGGATAGTATTTTCGCCAAAGCAGCGTAAGTGTCCGGACCCTTCCGACCATAGCGGGTGGCATCATCTTCTCCATTGAAGTGCCACATGGTGCGCCCTCGGTATTGGAGTGGCTGAACCCCTTGCATTATGGATATCGCCATAACCTCGACTATTGACAATCCGGATTGAGCAAGCGTCTTTATCTTGCTCGTCAGTTGGTGGACTTCCATGCTATCTTCCTCCCTAGGGCTCCGAGGACACTAGTTGAGGCGCTTCTTCAATGGAGTACTTGAATATTCGGGAAGACCCCTCCGGATTTGGTCGGGGTGGGAGACGTCTTCAATATAGAACCATTCGGAAGGCCATTCTTCGGATGCCTTCTTCGGTGTGCCGGACAGGTATCCGGTCCCGGCGATGTGCCATATCTCGGCTTCGCCCACTTGGAATATGGATCCCTCTTGGTTATGAGGGACGAGGCAAAACAACTTCTTCCATAACTCAAAATGAGCCTCACAGCCCAGAAATAGCTCACAAAGAGCAACATGACCCGCAATATGCAGGATGGAGACAGGTGTGAAGTTATGTAGTTGGAGGCCAAAGTACTCCAGAAGCCCTCGGAGGAACGGATGGATTGGAAATCCGACGCCTCTCGGTAAATAGGGAACAAAGCATACTCGTTCCCTCCTGGATGGGTTGGGGAACTTCTCCCCTTGTTCCCCGCCATCGAAAGAAGCCAAACCGGCTCGAACATGGACCAAATCTGCGGGGGAAAGAAATCCCTGGGTCTACAGCTTCGCCAGTTGGCCGTGGGATACAGAACACTTTTCCCAATCACCCTGCTTGGGGCCGTGAGGGCGCGAGGAAGAGCTGGGAGCGCTAGCCATGATGGGGTGGTTTCGGCGAGTAAGCTCGGCGGATTCCTTGCTTGAGGGAGATGGTGTGGGTTAGATCTAAAGATCCCCGTCTCTTTAATTGACAACTTTCTCATATGGTCAGGGTGGTACATGAAAAAATGCCTTGACCTCTCGTATTCGCTCAACACGTGGAAGCTGAAATCATGAAGGTGCGAAAGCCGATGAGCGCGTCATTAAATGAAAAGCCAGACACTTCTATTTAAGTCAGGTACTTGGAAGTATTCGGAGAGGGAACCCGCCTTGCAATGCCGAAGACAATCTACGCGCCGGACTCATCGTCATTGAATCCTGGTTCGGTGGCTACTGAGGGAGTCCTGGATTAGGGGGTCCTCGGACAGCCGGACTATGTACTGTGGCCAGACTGTTGGACTATGAAGACACAAGATAGAAGACTTCGTCATGTGTCCGGATGGGACTCTCCTTTGCGTGGAAGGCAAGCTTGGTGATTCGGATATTTAGATTCCTTTCTCTGTAACCGACTTTCTGTACCCCTAGCCCCCTCTGGTGTCTATATAAACCAGAGGGTTTAGTCCGTAGGACGACGATCATAATCTCATAGACTAGACTTCTAGGGTTTAGCCATTACGATCTCGTGGTAGATCAACTCTTGTAATACTCATATTCATCAAGATCAATCAAGCAGGAAGTCGGGTATTACCTCCATAGAGAGGGCCTGAACCTGGGTAAACATTGTGTCCCCCGCCTCCTGTTACCATTAGCCTTAGACACACAGTTCGGGACCCCCTACCCGAGATCCACCAGTTTTGACACCGACACCCACCCCCTGGGCACGCCCCCTGCCTCGTGGGCCCCCTGGACCTCCACTGATGTGACGCCTGGATAATTAGGCTACAGTAATCCCGCGTTAACGATGCCACGTCACCTCGGTTACTGTTGCTACCCTCACGTTAGATCGAAACCGATTCTAATTCAAATTCAAAATCAAGCAAACAACAAAAGTTTTGAAACGCTAAAACAAAATTGTCCTAAATGTGTCGGATATATCATATGTAATTGTGGTGGCGATACCAAACTCTAAAGAAGTGTTTAAAGGCTCTAAAAATAATTATGATAGTAGTAAAAACAATTAATTACATGCCTTTTTCAATTAATAAAATACTAAACAGTTTTAGTTTGTCACCAAACTTTTTGTGGCATCGGGGTATTTTGAAACACTAATTTGGGTACTACTTATATATTTTATAAAACAAATATAAATAGTAAATAAAATAGAAAACTAATAAACAGAAAATAAATAAAAACAAAAACTTAAATAAAAGAGAAAAAGGAAGAAACCCCCCTCCCCCTGGGCCGAATGGCCCAGCTAGTCAGCAGGCCACCAGCCCAAAAGGCCCAACCGGCCACCCCACTTCCCTTATCCCCCCATCCCCGAAACCCTAACCCACAACCACCACGCACTCCCCCCCACTCCACCTCGCTCTCTTCCCCCCCGATCTGGATCGAGATCGGGGGCTCGACCTTTTGCTCGGTGCCGAAGCCCCCTCGCCGGCGCCGTCCGTCTCCGACCCCTTCGCCCTTCGCCCGAGCCGACCGCGTCACCCACTGCCCCCGACGCTGCTGGACCCCGCCGTCATCAGAGCCACCTTGCAGAGCTGCCCGACCATCCTCTTCCTTGTCTCCTCCTCGACGGGCTGCATCGACCCCCCCGACCTCGACACACTCCGCCCCACCGCCGCCTCATCATCGACCCCCGCTGCCTAGTCCCTACGACCCGCGGTGAGGCCCTGGCCTCTCCTCCTCTTTCCCTCACGCGCACGCGCACACCGCTCGCACCTGCGCCCGGAGCTCGCTCCGCCGCGCCCCTGATCGTCCCGCCACCCGCGTGCACGTCCTGTGCTCGAGTTCGCCCCGGCCATCGTGCCTCTGCACTCTGCGGCAGCGCCCAACCGCCCCATGCTCCGGCATCGTCCTCGTTCGGCCGCGCCACCTCGCCTCCTCTCACGTGCCCCTTGGTCCCCCCCACTGCGCCCGCGCGCTACCTCACCTCGCCTCGCCTCGCCACTGCCGCCTCAGGCGGCCGGCCTCGCCGTGCCCGTGGCCGGCGACTTCCCCCTTCGATCTGGGTGTGTGCCCGATCGGGCTGGGCGCCAGCGCCCGTAACCCGCACGCCCGCAAGCCCTTGCGCCCGCTTAGGCCCCTAGGGCCAATGACAGTCGGGGCCCAAACTCCCCCAGAATGATTTTATATAAAAAAAAGAATAAAAAAATGATAATAAGTAATTAAAATTATTAATTAATCAATTAGTTAATTAAATTAATTAACTTAATTAATTAGGTTTAATTAAACTAATTGAAATCTATTACCCTAATAACCTAGTTACGCTAAATTAACTAGTTAGTAAATGTAACATCCAATGACAGGGGGCCCCACCCCTTGTTGACCAGTCAAACGTTGACTGGTCAACTGGGACCCCTGGCCCACCTGTCAGCCTCTGGTACACTTCTGTGTATGCAGAGCTGGGTGCACCTAGCATTTAGCTATTTAATTTCGAATTAATAATGATTTCGGAATATTGCTAAAACTTGGAAAAATCATAATAAATAAACGTAGCTCGGATGGAAAAACTTTGTACATGAAAGTTGCTTAGAACGACGAGACGAATCCGGATACGCAGTCCGTTCGTCCGCCACACACCCCTAACCTATCAAACCCGCAACTTCCCCCTCCGGCTCCTCTGCCCGAAAACACGAAACACCGGGGATATTTTCCTGGATGTTTTCCCCCCTTCACCGGTATCGCCCATCCCTACGTTAGGTCACCCCTAGCATAACGTATTGCCGCGTCTTGCTTTGTGTTACATTTCATTGCTCTGTTATTTATTGTGTTCCCCCTCCTATACTCCTTTCCGGTAGACTCCGACACCGATGCTGATGCCCCTGTGGTCGACTACGTCACCGACGACCCCTCTCTCTTGCCAGAGCAACCAGGCAAGCCCCCCCTTTGATCACCAGATATCGCCTACTCTTTTCTCTATACTGCTTGCATTAGAGTAGTGTAGCATGTTATTGCTTTCCGTTATTCCTATACTGATGCATAGCCTGTCCTTGCTACTACTGTTGTTACCATTACCTGCTATCCTACTGCTTAGTATAGGATGCTAGTGTTCCATCAGTGGCCCTACACTCTTGTCCGTCTGCCATGCTATACTACTGGGCCGTGATCACTTCGGGAGGTGATCACGGGCATATACGATATACTTTACACAGTTACATTACCTGTGATACTGTTCGGAGATGGGGGCTGAAGGGGCAGGTGGCTCCATCCCGGTAGAGGTGGGCCTGGGTTCCCGACAGCCCCCGACTGTTACTTTGTGGCGGAGCGGCAGGGCAGGTTGAGACCACCTAGGAGACAGGTGGGCCTGGCCTTGTTCGGCGTTCGCGGATATTTAACACGCTTAACGAGATCTTGGTATTTGATCTGAGTTGGCTATGAGCCTATACGCACTAACCATCTACGCGGGAGTAGTTATGGGTATCTCGACGTCGTGGTATCAGCCGAAGCACTTCAGACGTCAGCGACGGAGCGGCGCGCGCCGGATTGGACTGGAACGCCACTAGGCTAGGTCTGCTTCCGCCCGCCCATGCAACGTGCAGGTGTGCTCAGGGCGATGGGCCCAGACCCCTGCGCGCTTAGGTTTAGACCGGCGTGCTGGCCTCTCTGTTTTGCCTAGGTGGGGCTGCGATGTGTTGATCTTCCGAGGCCGGGCATGACCCAGGAAAGTGTGTCCGGCCAAATGGGATCAAGCGTGTTGGGTAAGTTGGTGCACCCCTGCAGGGAAGTTAATCTATTCGAATAGCCGTGATCTTCGGTAACAGGACGACTTGGAGTTGTACCTTGACCTTATGACAACTAGAACCGGATACTTAATAAAACACACCCTTCCAAGTTCCACAGACAACCCGGTGATCGCTTTTCCACAGGGCGACGAGGGGAGGATCGCCGGGTAGGATTATGCTATGCGATGCTACTTGGAGATGCTGCTTGGAGATGCTACTTGGAGGACTTCAATCTACTCTCTTCTACATGCTGCAAGACGGAGGCTGCCAGAAGCGTAGTCTTCGAAAGGACTAGCTATCCCCCTCTTATTCTGGCATTCTGCAGTTCAGTCCACTGATTTGGCCTCCTTACACATATACCCATGCATATGTAGTGTAGCTCCTTGCTTGCGAGTACTTTGGATGAGTACTCACGGTTGCTTTTCTCCCTCTTTTCCCCTTTCCCTTCTACCTGGTTGTCGCAACCAGATGCTGGAGCCCTGGAGCCAGACGCCACCGTCGACGATGATTCCTACTACACTGGAGGTGCCTACTACTACGTGCAGGCCGCTGACGACGACCAAGGAGTAGTTAGGAGGATCCCAGGCAGGAGGCCTGCGCCTCTTTCGATCTGTATCCCAGTTTGTGCTAGCCATCTTATGGCAACTTGTTTAACTTATGTCTGTACTCAGATATTGTTGCTTCCGCTGACTCGTATATGATCGAGCACTTGTATTCGAGCCCTCGAGGCCCCTGGCTTGTATTATGATGCTTGTATGACTTATTTATGTTTTAGAGTTGTGTTGTGATATCTTCCCGTGAGTCCCTGATCTTGATCGTACACATTTGCGTGCATGATTAGTGTACGATTGAATTGGGGGCGTTACAAGTTGGTATCAGAGCCGACTGCCTGTAGGAATCCCCCTTCCACACTCCTTGGCCGAAGTCGAGTCTAGACATTGCAAAACTTTTACTAACTTGGCTGTGTGCCTTACGGGCCCACGTCGCCATTGGGTGGTACTAGGATCTTTTACTCCTCGACCTTTACTCTGGGACTCTGAGCTCTCTTCTATTCGGGTTAAATGATTTCGCTAAAAACAAAAATAACTTTAGGTTCTCGCAAGTACTTTCTCCCGGAGAGCCACTTGTTACCGATGACCGCCTGCTGCACCAGAAGATTCCGAAGATACTCTACGATGTGCTCTCGAGACTATGTGCCATCGCTTTTGCAATTCACTTATCCCTCTGGATAACTACTTACACCTATCGTTCATATTGTCATCCCCAGTTGCTCTTGTTATTACAAGATGTCCTGAAATACTCTTTGATATTCCGAGAATTCTTTACGCTTACTGCCCTGCAGTTCCTTGCTGCATGAATACCCCTACGGATAATTACTCGCGCTTGCCGAGTATCCGCTCATCCCCAGTTGTTCTTGTGTTTCACAAAAGTCTTCAAAATAATATTCGATCTTCCGAAAATCCTCTGGAGCCTTTGGCTCTTGAAATTCTTGCTTGCTTGCATTATGGTTAATCCCATAAGTCTCGTAGTGTTAATGACATTCCTTGTCATTATCATTTTGAGTCTGTTGACTCAATATGTTTGCGAATACACGCAACCATCATTGATCCTTATAAATTACTTTTCCGGCTAACCTGCCATTCTTTTAACTGGAATTGGTTCTCGACCAATCCAATTGTCTTTGATTGTACCCTAAGGCTATTCAACTTATCCACCCCTAATCAGAGCATTGCTTCTGATCCCTTGAGTTGGAAATCATCATTCCTTTGCATTTGACAATTTAGTTAGTCAGTTGTTTCTATAATCTGCTTCCTCTAGTTGAGTACCGATGCTCACACCAGATCCCTTATGGACCACCAGATCCTTTGTTGGATTTATCTGACAACGCCCTTCATATTCAATAACCTTGTGAGCCTTTCCTCGGATACATAATGCCTTTGGTAAATTGTATCCTCTGCTTTTCTCAACCAAGATCTGCCATTGAGTTTGAGTTAATTACTCCTAAAGATTGTGGTATATGTTTCTAAGAAGCCCCTGTGGGATGAACATATGCCTTCTCTAAACTGTGTGAACCCGAAGGTTTTCACGATTCATACTCTTCTGGTGCTTCGCCAGATAAAATTTCAGCACTGCAACTTCATCGAACGCGAGAAGTGAATGAAAGGTTATGCATTGAGGAGCTGGGAGGCAACCTTGAACTTTGTGTTCATGCCCATGGACGCGATGTATATCCTATCATGGAGGCTTCTTGTAATAATAACTATTTCCTTGATAACTAACATATGGTATCTGTGAATTGATCCCTTGCAACCGTGGTTCCAACCATGATTGTTCTTCTTTGATTCCATTTCTCGGACGAGTTAAAACAATTGTCTCCTATGGATCAATACGACAGTCCAACCTTTACTTTGATCTTGTGTCGAGTATTACCCCCCTGATATCTCGAGATTATCATGGAACTGCATAACATCTTATGAGTTCTTCATCAAGTGCTACCTTCCCACTGATTCAAATTTTTCACGGGCTCTGAGTTATTAAACACTCAAAGACACCGATAACTGAACCGAGTCCGCACTACGGTTCAACAAATCTTCAGTAAACTTCTATAAGTACGAGTTTGTACCCGATCACGCCATTCCTAGCCTGTTTGGCTATATCATTGTCGTGATGATTTTAACTGTGCTACCCGGTCCTTCTTCTCGGAGCACAATTTCCGACGATGAACTAACCTTACGTCGATCCTCATCGTCATATCATTTCGCCTTGAACAACAAGCTTGGTTTCGAGTTTGTGTCGTACCCTTGGTTCCAATAACCTTTCACTTCATCATTACTTTGACTTGATGTCGTCGCCGATCGATTACATCTTCATGAACTCTCGCGACAAAGGTGTCGTGATCATCAACATTCTGAGCTCATCCAGGATATCAATTGAATTCATGATGAGAAATACCATCCTTGCCCTCGATGAATTGTATTATCATCGACCACTTTATTGCCTTCCCACCAACACAAGCTTGTTCATGTTTGGTGTTATACCTTGAGTTCCTTGCTATCCAGCAATCGTTCTTCTTTACCTTGGAGTATTACCATCCCTTGTGTGAAGAATGTTCTGAGATTTGTTCCACCTCTTGAGAATTCTTGACATAGAAATACTTCTCAGCATCACCATTCTTTCTTGGTCCCCGTGTTAATTCCAACAAGTGAACGGTGTTGTTTGGATTCTTTCCCTCTAGCAACCCTATTTCTTTGAAGTTAATGGTCGAAAGTTCATTCTTAGGCTATTGATTATTGAATCACCATTCTGACATTGGTCGTGCAACCCAACCCATATTTCGGGTGCATCTTTCAACCAATGTTTACTTGTGTAGGTTTTCCTCGAGCATGCATCATTATAACTTTTGATCTGGCAAATGATATCTCCTTGTTTACATAATTGTGGAAATCCATCCGTTTGGAATTCTCAATGAATTGTTGCTGAGTTCATCAGCTACCTCCTTATCCCTTCATTGGTTTAATGATGATCTTTTGTTTCAGAACTCGCTTCCGTAGTAAATTTCTCGAGAATCTTACAATGTCATCTCGTCATTTGTGTTGCACCTTTTCCTCTTGGGCATCCTGAGTCTGAGGTATCCTGGCACCAATCAGATCTGAATCTCGGTCAGATATGATGGTGGGAACATATTTCCAAGAGTTATAACATTGGTCTTTCTATGACCCGATAAGGTGATGTCATGCCTAGCACACCTGACCGGAGGACCTATTGCTATAATTTTCCTTTTAGCAATGCTATCCATTCTTCCATGAGGAAATTGTAAGACTTATTCTACAAGCTGTTCCTGATGGATCCTTTGAGTATCCAAAGTCTGATCTTTACCCAGTGACCACGTCAAATGCTATATCGAAGCATGTCTGTGATACTTTGATTTTCAACAAGAACATTTGAAGCCCAATGCTAAATGTTTCTTGCTCAATTATCCAAACACCGTTGTATGGGTAATGTCATGAAATTTCTCGCCCCTACCTAAGGAGTTTTCTATGTTATATCCTGTCATGGATATCATGCTCTGGTTGTCCTTGGGAAGGATATACCCCTGAATTATGTGTTTTAACACATTTTCCTTTCCATTGTTCTGTTTAATCTGATATTCATATTTTCCTTTCCATTGTTGTGTTTGACATTCTTGTGATCTATATAATCTAAGCAGTAAAGATTCACTGCTTATGTAAACACTTCGATGTATAATTGGTCAGTAAGACCCTGTTACGATTGTTGATGATATTCCGGTAACCACCGATGGACGAGAACTTTGCCTATTGGCCCGCCTCGTTCAACGAGCAGGAAAATGGTTCTCTTCGTCCCTTGCCCTTGGTACCGATGTTGTTGACAACATAAATGACAGGCTATCCTCTAACATGCCTTGCTTACATGATCACGCAAGATGTCACCACTCCTTGTACTTTTAACCCACATGGTGGGCCCATAACCCACAGTTCCACAGGATCGAAACCTGATTCTTCTACACACCCCCATTTCCAAAGTTATTCCACCCGCTTGGCTTCATAGGTAATTCACGGGCCACCTTCATAGTGATCTATTCTGGTACCAGACGCAATACTTTCCCATTGCTCTGAACCCCTGTCACATTTTGTTTCAGGCCACAAACGGTTGCCTATCCACTTGAAACTCCTTATTTCACCTTCTTAATTTACTCTCGATGACTTTCTTGAATTTCAACTCAAGAGGTGACTCTATACCTCGTTCATTGAGATAGCCCATAGGTACTTAACATGTATTGAACTTCGTACTTCACGAGTTTTCCCCCTTATCTTTTTCGTAAGTACGACGGAGACCCCGAAGGAAGAATGACGACTTCATCATGATGCCTGTATGCATTTAAAGGAAGACATCAATGTTATGGATCAACCTCTTTCAGAAGAGCAACCAGGGCCGAGAAGATCCGTTAGAATTTCGTAACCAGAACTTCCCCCGTACTTCATCTCTTAAATCTCGTGACGAGATTTCTTGCAGTGGAGGAGAATTGTGACGCCCGGATAATTAGGCTATAGTAATCCCGCGTTAACGATGCCACGTCACCTCGGTTACTGTTGCTACCCTCACGTTAGATCGAAACCGATTCTAATTCAAATTCAAAATCAAGCAAACAACAAAAGTTTTGAAACGCTAAAACAAAATTGTCCTAAATGTGTCGGATATATCATAGGTAATTGTGGTGGCGATACCAAACTCTAAAGAAGTGTTTAAAGGCTCTAAAAATAATTATGATAGTAGCAAAAACAATTAATTACATGCCTTTTTCAATTAATAAAATACTAAACAGTTTTAGTTTGTCACCAAACTTTTTGTGGCATCGGGGTATTTTGAAACACTAATTTGGGTACTACTTATATATTTTATAAAACAAATATAAATAGTAAATAAAATAGAAAACTAATAAACAGAAAATAAATAAAAACAAAAACTTAAACAAAAGAGAAAAAGGAAGAAACCCCCCTCCCCCTGGGCCGAATGGCCCAGCTAGCCAGCAGGCCACCAGCCCAAAAGGCCCAACCGGCCACCCCACTTCCCTTATCCCCCCATCCCCGAAACCCTAACCCACAACCACCACGCACTCCCCCCCCCCACTCCACCTCGCTCTCTTCCCCCCCGATCTGGATCGAGATCGGGGGCTCGCCCTTTTGCTCGGTGCCGAAGCCCCCTCGCCGGCGCCGTCCGTCTCTGACCCCTTCGCCCTCCGCCCGAGTCGACAGCGTCACCCACTGCCCCCGACGCTGCTGGACCCCGCCGTCATCGGAGCCACCTTGCAGAGCTGCCCGACCATCCTCTTCCTCGTCTCCTCCTCGATGGGCTGCATCGACCCCCCCGACCTCGACACACGCCGCCCCACCGCTGCCTCATCATCGACCCCCGCTGCCTAGTCCCTACGACCCGTGGTGAGGCCCTGGCCTCTCCTCCTCTTTCCCTCACGCGCACGCGCACACCGCCCGCACCTGCACCCGGAGCTCGCTCCGTCGCGCCCCTGATCGTCCCGCCACCCGCGTGCACGTCCTGTGCTCGCGTTCGCCCCGGCCATCGTGCCTCTGCACTCTGCGGCAGCGCCCAACCGCCCCATGCTCCGGCATCGTCCTCGTTCGGCCGCGCCACCTCGCCTCCTCTCACGTGCCCCCTGGTCCCCCCCACTGCGCCCGCGCGCTACCTCACCTCGCCTGGCCTCGCCACTGCCGCCTCAGGCGGCCGGCCTCGCCGTGCCCGTGGCCGGCGACTTCCACCTTCGATCTGGGCGTGTGCCCGATCGGGCTGGGCGCCAGCACCCGTAACCCGTACGCCCGCAAGCCCTTGCGCCCGCTTAGGCCCCTAGGGCCAATGACAGTCGGGGCCCAAACCCCCCCCAGAATGATTTTATATAAAAAAAGAATAAAAAAATGATAATAAGTAATTAAAATGATTAATTAATCAATTAGTTAATTAAATTAATTAACTTAATTAATTAGGTTTAATTAAACTAATTGAAATCTATTACCCTAATAACCTAGTTAGGCTAAATTAACTAGTTAGTTAATGTAACAGCCAATGACAGGGGGCCCCACCCCTTGTTGACCAGTCAAACGTTGACTGGTCAACTGGGACCCCTGGCCCACCTGTCAGCCTTTGGTACACTTCTGTGTATGCAGAGCTGGGTGCACCTAGCATTTAGCTATTTAATTTCGAATTAATAATGATTTCGGAATATTGCTAAAACTTGGAAAAATCATAATAAATAAACCGTAGCTCGGATGGAAAAACTTTGTACATGAAAGTTGCTTAGAACGACGAGACGAATCTGGATACGCAGTCCATTCGTCCGCCACACACCCCTAACCTATCGAACCCGCAACTTCCCCCTCCGGCTCCTCTGCCCGAAAACACGAAACACCGGGGATATTGTCCTGGATGTTTTCCCCCCTTCACCGGTATCGCCCATCCCTACATTAGGTCACCCCTAGCATAACGTATTACCGCGTCTTGCTTTGTGTTACATTTGATTGCTCCGTTATTTATTGTGTTCCCCCTCCGTTACTCCTTTCCGGTAGACTCCGAGACCGATGCTGATGCCCCTGTGGTCGACTACGTCACCGACGACCCCTCTCTCTTGCCAGAGCAACCAGGCAAGCCCCCCCTTTGATCACCAGATATCGCCTACTCTTTTCTCTATACTGCTTGCATTAGAGTAGTGTAGCATGTTACTGCTTTCCGTTATTCCTATCCTGATGCATAGCCTGTCCTTGCTACTACTGTTGTTACCATTACCTGCTATCCTACTGCTTAGTATAGGATGCTAGTGTTCCATCAGTGGCCCTACACTCTTGTCCGTCTGCCATGCTATACTACTGGGCCGTGATCACTTCGGGAGGTGATCACGGGCATATACGATATACTTTACACAGTTACATTACCTGTGATACTGTTCGGAGATGGGGGCTGAAGGGGCAGGTGGCTCCATCCCGGTAGAGGTGGGCCTGGGTTCCCGACAGCCCCCGACTGTTACTTTGTGGCGGAGCGGCAGGGCAGGTTGAGACCACCTAGGAGACAGGTGGGCCTGGCCCTGTTCGGCGTTCGCGGATATTTAACATGCTTAACGAGATCTTGGTATTTGATCTGAGTTGGCTACGAGCCTATACGCACTAACCATCTACGCGGGAGTAGTTATGGGTATCCCGACGTCGTGGTATCAGCCGAAGCACTTCAGACGTCAGCGACGGAGCGGCGCGCGCCGGATTGGACTGGAACGCCACTAGGCTAGGTCTGCTTCCGGCCGCCCACGCAACATGCAGGTGTGCTCAGGGCGATGGGCCCAGACCCCTGCGCGCTTAGGTTTAGACCGGCGTGCTGGCCTCTTTGTTTTGCCTAGGTGGGGCTGCGACGTGTTGATCTTCCGAGGCCGGGCATGACCCAGGAAAGTGTGTCCGGCCAAATGGGATCAAGCGTGTTGGGTAAGTTGGTGCACCCCTGCAGGGAAGTTAATCTATTCGAATAGCCGTGATCTTCGGTAACAGGACGACTTGGAGTTGTACCTTGACCTTATGACAACTAGAACCGGATACTTAATAAAACACACCCTTCCAAGTTCCACAGACAACCCGGTGATCGCTTTTCCACAGGGCGACGAGGGGAGGATCGCCGGGTAGGATTATGCTATGCGATGCTACTTGGAGATGCTGCTTGGAGATGCTACTTGGAGGACTTCAATCTACTCTCTTCTACATGCTGCAAGACGGAGGCTGCCAGAAGCGTAGTCTTCGAAAGGACTAGCTATCCCCCTCTTATTCTGGCATTCTGCAGTTCAGTCCACTGATTTGGCCTCCTTACACATATACCCATGCATATGTAGTGTAGCTCCTTGCTTGCGAGTACTTTGGATGAGTACTCACGGTTGCTTTTCTCCCTCTTTTCCCCTTTCCCTTCTACCTGGTTGTCGCAACCAGATGCTGGAGCCCTGGAGCCAGACGCCACCGTCGACGATGATCCTACTACACTGGAGGTGCCTACTACTACGTGCAGGCCGCTGACGACGACCAGGAGTAGTTAGGAGGATCCCAGGCAGGAGGCCTGCGCCTCTTTCGATCTGTATCCCAGTTTGTGCTAGCCTTCTTAAGGCAACTTGTTTAACTTATGTCTGTACTCAGATATTGTTGCTTCCGCTGACTCGTCTATGATCGAGCACTTGTATTCGAGCCCTCGAGGCCCCTGGCTTGTATTATGATGCTTGTATGACTTATTTATGTTTTAGAGTTGTGTTGTGATATCTTCCCGTGAGTCCCTGATCTTGATCGTACACATTTGCGTGCATGATTAGTGTACGATTGAATCGGGGGCGTCACAAGTTGGTATCAGAGCCGACTGCCTGTAGGAATCCCCCTTCCACACTCCTTGGCCGAAGTCGAGTCTAGACATTGCAAAACTTTTACTAACTTGGCTGTGTGCCTTACGGGCCCACGTCGCCATTGGGTGGTACTAGGATCTTTTACTCCTCGACCTTTACTCTGGGACTCTGAGCTCTCTTCTATTCGGGTTAAATGATTTCGCTAAAAACAAAACTAACTTTAGGTTCTCGCAAGTACTTTCTCCCGGAGAGCCACTTGTTACCAATGACCGCCTGCTGCACCAGAAGATTCCGAAGATACTCTACGATGTGCTCTCGAGACTATGTGCCATCGCTTTTGCAATTCACTTCCATCGATAAATCCCTCTGGATAACTACTTACACCTATCGTTCATATTGTCATCCCCAGTTGCTCTTGTTATTACAAGATGTCCTGAAATACTCTTCGATATTCCGAGAATTCTTTACGCTTACTGCCCTGCAGTTCCTTGCTGCATGAATACCCCTACGGATAATTACTCGCGCTTGCCGAGTATCCGCTCATCCCCAGTTGTTCTTGTGTTTCACAAAAGTCTTCAAAATAATATTCGATCTTCCGAAAATCCTCTGGAGCCTTTGGCTCTTGAAATTCTTGCTTGCTTGCATTATGGTTAATCCCATAAGTCTCGTAGTCTTAATGACATTCCTTGTCATTATCATTTTGAGTCTGTTGACTCAATATGTTTGCGAATACACGCAACCATCATTGATCCTTATAAATTACTTTTCCGGCTAACCTGCCATTCTTTTAACTGGAATTGGTTCTCGACCAATCCAATTGTCTTTGATTGTACCCTAAGGCTATTCAACTTATCCACCCCTAATCAGAGCATTGCTTCTGATCCCTTGAGTTGGAAATCATAATTCCTTTGCATTTGACAATTGAGTTAGTCAGTTGTTTCTATAATCTGCTTCCTCTAGTTGAGTACCGATGCTCACACCAGATCCCTTATGGACCACCAGATCCTTTGTTGGATTTATCTGACAACGCCCTTCATATTCAATAACCTTGTGAGCCTTTCCTCGGATACATAATGCCTTTGGTAAATTGTATCCTCTGCTTTTCTCAACCAAGCTCTGCCATTGAGTTTGAGTTAATTACTCCTAAAGATTGTGGTATATGTTTCTAAGAAGCCCCTGTGGGATGAACATATGCCTTCTCTAAACCGTGTGAACCCGAAGGTTTTCACGATTCATACTCTTCTGGTGCTTCGCCAGATAAAATTTCAGCACTGCAACTTCATCGAACGCGAGAAGTGAATGAAAGGTTATGCATTGAGGAAGTGGGAGGCGACCTTGAACTTTGTGTTCATGCCCATGGACGCGATGTATATCCTATCATGGAAGCTTCTTGTAATAATAACTATTTCCTTGATAACTAACATATGGTATCTGTGAATTGATCCCTTGCAACCGTGGTTCCAACCATGATTGTTCTTCTTTGATTCCATTTCTCGGACGAGTTAAAACAATTGTCTCCTATGGATCAATACGCCCGTCCAACCTTTACTTTGATCTTGTGTCGAGTATTACCCCCCTGATATCTCGAGATTACCATGGAACTGCATAACATCTTATGAGTTCTTCATCAAGTGCTACCTTCCCACTGATTCCAATTTTTCACGGGCTCTGAGTTATTAAACACTCAAAGACACCGATAACTGAACCGAGTCCGCACTACGGTTCAACAACTCTTCCGTAAACTTCTATAAGTATGAGTTTGTACCCGATCACGCCATTCCTAGCCTGTTTGGCTATATCATTGTCGTGATGATTTTAACTGTGCTACCCGGTACTTCTTCTCGGAGCACAATTTCCGACGATGAACTAACCTTACGTCGATCCTCATCGTCATATCATTTCGCCTTGAACAACAAGCTTGGTTTCGAGTTTGTGTCGTACCCTTGGTTCCAATAACCTTTCACTTCATCATTACTTTGACTTGATGTCGTCGCCGATCGATTACATCTTCATGAACTCTCGCGACAAAGGTGTCGTGATCATCAACATTCTGAGCTCATGCAGGATATCAATTGAATTCATGATGAGAAATACCATCCTTGCCCTTGATGAATTGTATTATCATCGACCACTTTATTGCCTTCCCACCAACACAAGCTTGTTCATGTTTGGTGTTATACCTTGAGTTCCTTGCTATCCAGCAATCGTTCTTCTTTACCTTGGAGTATTACCATCCCTTATGTCAAGAATGTTCTGAGATTTGTTCCACCTCTTGAGAATTCTTGACATAGAAATACTTCTCAGCATCACCATTCTTTCTTGGTCCCGTGTTAATTCCACAAGTGAACGGTGTTGTTTGGATTCTTTCCCTCTAGCAACCCTATTTCTTTGAAGTTAATGGTCGAAAGTTCATTCTTAGGCTATTGATTATTGAATCACCATTCTGACATTGGTCGTGCAACCCAACCCATATTTCGGGTGCATCTTTCAACCAATGTTTACTTGTGTAGGTTTTCCTCGAGCATGCATCATTATAACTTTTGATCTGGCAAATGATATCTCCTTGTTTACATAATTGTGGAAATCCATCCGTTTGGAATTCTCAATGAATTGTCGCTGAGTTCATCAGCTACCTCCTTATCCCTTCATTGGTTTAATGATGATCTTTTGTTTCAGAACTCGCTTCCGTACTAAATTTCTCGAGAATCTTACAATGTCATCTCGTCATTTGTGTTGCACCTTTTCCTCTCGGGCATCCTGAGTCTGAGGTATCCTGGCACCAATCAGATCTGAATCTCGGTCAGATATGATGGTGGGAACATATTTCCAAGAGTTATAACATTGGTCTTTCTATGACCCGATAAGGTGATGTCATGCCTAGCACACCTGACCGGAGGATCTATTGCTATAATTTTCCTTTTAGCAATGCTATCCATTCTTCCATGAGGAAATTGTAAGACTTATTCTACAAGCTGTTCCTGATGGATCCTTTGAGTATCCAAAGTCTGATCTTTACCCAGTGACCACGTCAAATGCTATCTCGAAGCATGTCTGTGATACTTTGATTTTCAACAAGAACATTTGAAGCCCAATGCTAAATGTTTCTTGCTCAATTATCCAAACACCGTTGTATGGGTAATGTCATGAAATTTCTCGCCCCTACCTAAGGAGTTTTCTATGTTATATCCTGTCATGGATATCATGCTCTGGTTGTCCTTGGGAAGGATATACCCCTGAATTATGTGTTTTAACACATTTTCCTTTCCATTGTTTTGTTTAATCTGATATTCATATTTTCCTTTCCATTGTTGTGTTTGACATTCTTGTGATCTATATAATCTAAGCAGTAAAGATTCACTGCTTATGTAAACACCTCGATGTATAATTGGTCAGTAAGACCCTGTTACGATTGTTGATGATATTCCGGTAACCACCGATGGACGAGAACTTTGCCTATTGGCCCGCGTCATTCAACGAGCAGGAAAATGGTTCTCTTCGTCCCTCGCCCTTGGTACCGATGTTGTTGACAACATAAATGACAGGCTATCCTCTAACATGCCTTGCTTACATGATCACGCAAGATATCACCACTCCTTCTACTTTTAACCCACATGGTGGGCCCATAACCCACAGTTCCACAGGATCGAAACCTGATTCTTCTACACACCCCCATTTCCAAAGTTATTCCACCCGCTTGGCTTCATAGGTAATTCACGGGCCACCTTCATAGTGATCTATTCTGGTACCAGACGCAATACTTTCCCATTGCTCTGAACCCCTGTCACATTTTGTTTCAGGACACAAACAGTTGCCTATCCACTTGAAACTCCTTATTTCACCTTCTTAATTTACTCTCGATGACTTTCTTGAATTTCAACTCGAGAGGTGACTCTATACCTCGTTCATTGAGATAGCCCATAGGTACTTAACATGTATTGAACTTCGTACTTCACGAGTTTTCCCCCTTATCTTTTTTGTAAGTACGACGGAGACCCCGAAGGAAGAATGACGACTTCATCATCATGCCGTATGCATTTAATGGAAGACATCAATGCTATGGATCAACCTCTTTGAGAAGAGCAACCAGGGCCGAGAAGATCCGTTAGAATTTCGTAACCAGAACTTCCCCCGTACTTCATCTCTTAAATCTCGGGACGAGATTTCTTGTAGTGGAGGAGAATTGTGACACCCGGATAATTAGGCTACAGTAATCCCGCGTTAACGATGCCACGTCACCTCGGTTACTGTTGCTACCCTCACGTTAGATCGAAACCGATTCTAATTCAAATTCAAAATCAAGCAAACAACAAAAGTTTTGAAACGCTAAAACAAAATTGTCCTAAATGTGTCGGATATATCATAGGTAATTGTGGTGGCGATACCAAACTCTAAAGAAGTGTTTAAAGGCTCTAAAAATAATTATGATCAGTAGCAAAAACAATTAATTACATGCCTTTTTCAATTAATAAAATACTAAACAGTTTTAGTTTGTCACCAAACTTTTTGTGGCATCGGGGTATTTTGAAACACTAATTTGGGTACTACTTATATATTTTATAAAACAAATATAAATAGTAAATAAAATAGAAAACTAATAAACAGAAAATAAATAAAAACAAAAACTTAAGCAAAAGAGAAAAAGGAAGAAACCC
The DNA here is from genome assembly GCF_018294505.1 of Triticum aestivum. Lineage (NCBI taxonomy): Eukaryota > Viridiplantae > Streptophyta > Magnoliopsida > Poales > Poaceae > Triticum > Triticum aestivum. The sequence continues at coordinate 703,078,041 of NC_057810.1, read as the reverse complement.
CCCTCCCCCTGGGCCGAATGGCCCAGCTAGCCAGCAGGCCACCAGCCCAAAAGGCCCAACCGGCCACCCCACTTCCCTTATCCCCCCATCCCCGAAACCCTAACCCACAACCACCACGCACTCCCCCCCACTACACCTCGCTCTCTTCCCCCCCGATCTGGATCGAGATCGGGGGCTCGCCCTTTAGCTCGGTGCCGAAGCCCCCTCGCCGGCGCCGTCCGTCTCCGACCCCTTCGCCCTTCGCCCGAGCCGACCGCGTCACCCACTGCCCCCGACGCTGCTGCACCCCGCCGTCATCGGAGCCACCTTGCAGAGCTGCCCGACCATCCTCTTCCTCGTCTCCTCCTCGACGGGCTGCATCGACCCCCCGACCTCGACACACGCCGCCCCACCGCTGCCTCATCATCGACCCCCGCTGCCTAGTCCCTACGACCCGCGGTGAGGCCCTGGCCTCTCCTCCTCTTTCCCTCACGCGCACGCGCACACCGCCCGCACCTGCGCCCGGAGCTCGCTCCGCCGCGCCCCTGATCGTCCCGCCACCCGCGTGCACGTCCTGTGCTCGCGTTCGCCCCGGCCATTGTGCCTCTGCACTCTGCGGCAGCGCCCAACCGCCCCATGCTCCGGCATCGTCCTCGTTCGGCCGCACCACCTCGCCTCCTCTGACGTGCCCCCTGGTCCCCCCCACTGCGCCCGCGTGCTACCTCACCTCGCCTGGCCTCGCCACTGCCGCCTCAGGCGGCCGGCCTCGCCGTGCCCGTGGCCGGTGACTTCCCACTTCGATCTGGGCGTGTGCCCGATCGGGCTGGGCGCCAGCGCCCGTAACCCGCACGCCCGCAAGCCCTTGCGCCCGCTTAGGCCCCTAGGGCCAATGACAGTCGGGGCCCAAACCCCCCCAGATTGATTTTATATAAAAAAAGAATAAAAAAATGATAATAAGTAATTAAAATTATTAATTAATCAATTAGTTAATTAAATTAATTAACTTAATTAATTAGGTTTAATTAAACTAATTGAAATCTATTACCCTAATAACCTAGTTAGGCTAAATTAACTACTTAGTTAATGTAACAGCCAATGACAGGGGGCCCCACCCCTTGTTGACCAGTCAAACGTTGACTGGTCAACTGGGACCCCTGGCCCACCTGTCAGCCTCTAGTACACTTCTGTGTACGCAGAGCTGGGTGCACCTAGCATTTAGCTATTTAATTTCGAATTAATAATGATTTCAGAATATTGCTAAAACTTGGAAAAATCATAATAAATAAACCGTAGCTCGGATGGAAAAACTTTGTACATGAGAGTTGCTTAGAACGATGAGACGAATCCGGATACGCAGTCCGTTCGTCCGCCACACACCCCTAACCTATCGAACCCGCAACTTCCCCCTCCGGCTCCTCTGCCCGAAAACACGAAACACCGGGGATATTTTCCTGGATGTTTTCCCCCCTTCACCGGTATCGCCCATCCCTACGTTAGGTCACCCCTAGCATAACGTATTGCCGCGTCTTGCTTTGTGTTACATTTGATTGCTCCGTTATTTATTGTGTTCCCCCTCCGTTACTCCTTTCCGGTAGACTCCGAGACCGATGCTGATGCCCCTGTGGTCGACTACGTCACCGACGACCCCTCTCTCTTGCCAGAGCAACCAGGCAAGCCCCCCCTTTGATCACCAGATATCACTTACTCTTTTCTCTATACTGCTTGCATTAGAGTAGTGTAGCATGTTACTGCTTTCCGTTATTCCTATCCTGATGCATAGCCTGTCCTTGCTACTACTGTTGTTACCATTACCTGCTATCCTACTGCTTAGTATAGGATGCTAGTGTTCCATCAGTGGCCCTACACTCTTGTCCGTCTGCCATGCTATACTACTGGGCCGTGATCACTTCGGGAGGTGATCACGGGCATATACGATATACTTTACACAGTTACATTACCTGTGATACTGTTCGGAGATGGGGGCTGAAGGGGCAGGTGGCTCCATCCCGGTAGAGGTGGGCCTGGGTTCCCGACAGCCCCCGACTGTTACTTTGTGGCGGAGCGGCAGGGCAGGTTGAGACCACCTAGGAGACAGGTGGGCCTGGCCCTGTTCGGCGTTCGCGGATATTTAACACGCTTAACGAGATCTTTGTATTTGATCTGAGTTGGCTACGAGCCTATACGCACTAACCATCTACGCGGGAGTAGTTATGGGTATCCCGACGTCGTGGTATCAGCCGAAGCACTTCAGACGTCAGCGACGGAGCGGCGCGCGCCGGATTGGACTGGAACGCCACTAGGCTAGGTCTGCTTCCGCCCGCCCACGCAACGTGCAGGTGTGCTCAGGGCGATGGGCCCAGACCCCTGCGCGCTTAGGTTTAGACCGGCGTGCTGGCCTCTCTGTTTTGCCTAGGTGGGGCTGCGACGTGTTGATCTTCCGAGGCCGGGCATGACCCAGGAAAGTGTGTCCGGCCAAATGGGATCAAGCGTGTTGGGTAAGTTGGTGCACCCCTGCAGGGAAGTTAATCTATTCGAATAGCCGTGATCTTCGGTAACAGGACGACTTGGAGTTGTACCTTGACCTTATGACAACTAGAACCGGATACTTAATAAAACACACCCTTCCAAGTTCCACAGACAACCCGGTGATCGCTTTTCCACAGGGCGACGAGGGGAGGATCACCGGGTAGGATTATGCTATGCGATGCTACTTGGAGATGCTGCTTGGAGATGCTACTTGGAGGACTTCAATCTACTCTCTTCTACATGCTGCAAGACGGAGGCTGCCAGAAGCGTAGTCTTCGAAAGGACTAGCTATCCCCCTCTTATTCTGGCATTCTGCAGTTCAGTCCACTGATTTGGCCTCCTTACACATATACCCATGCATATGTAGTGTAGCTCCTTGCTTGCGAGTACTTTGGATGAGTACTCACGGTTGCTTTTCTCCCTCTTTTCCCCTTTCCCTTCTACCTGGTTGTCGCAACCAGATGCTGGAGCCCTGGAGCCAGACGCCACCGTCGACGATGATTCCTACTACACTGGAGGTGCCTACTACTACGTGCAGGCCGCTGACGACGACCAATAGTAGTTAGGAGGATCCCAGGCAGGAGGCCTCCGCCTCTTTCGATCTGTATCCCAGTTTGTGCTAGCCATCTTATGGCAACTTGTTTAACTTATGTCTGTACTCAGATATTGTTGCTTCTGCTGACTCGTCTATGATCGAGCACTTGTATTCGAGCCCTCGAGGCCCCTGGCTTGTATTATGATGCTTGTATGACTTATTTATGATTTAGAGTTGTGTTGTGATATCTTCCTGTGAGTCCCTGATCCTGATCGTACACATTTGCGTGCATGATTAGTGTATGATTGAATCGGGGGCGTTACAACCGACCTCATCTCCTCCATATATTCACGTTCGGGGAGAAAAAAAATCAGAGAGAAGGATTCATCGCGTTTTATGATATGGAACCGCCGCCAATCCCTAATCATCCGGAGTCCGTTCAGGGCTCCAGAGAGGGGAATCTGTCGCCATCGTCATCATCAACCATCCTCCATCAGCAATTTCATGATGCTCACCGCCGTGCGTGAGTAATCCCATCGTAGGCTTGTTGGATGGTGATGGGTTGGATGAGATTTACCATGTAATCGAGTTAGTTTTGTTAGGGTTTGATCCCTAGTATCCATTATGTTCTAAGATTGATGTTTCTATGACTTTGCCATGCTTAATGCTTGTCACTAGGGCCCGAGTGCCATGATTTCAGATCTGAACTTATTATGTTTTCATGAATATATGTGAGTTCTTGATCCTATCTTGCAAGTCAATAGTCACCTACTATGTGTTATGATCCGGCAAACCCCGGAGTGACAATAGTCGGGACACTTCCCGGTGATGACCGTAGTTTGAGAGTTCATGTATTCACTAAGTGCTAATGCTTTGGTCTGGTACTCTATTAAAAGGAGGCCTTAATATCCCTTAGTTTCCATTAGGACCCCACTGCCACAGGAGGGTAGGACAAAAGATGTCATGCAAAGTTCTTTTCCATAAGCACGTATGACTATATTCGGTATACATGCCTATATTACATTGATGAACTGGATCAAGTTCTGTGTCACCCTATGTTATAACTGTTGCATGATGAATTGCATCCAACATAATTATCCATCATTGATCCATTGCTTACGAGCTTTTCACATATTGATGTTTGCTTAGTTACTTCTCTGTTGCCGCTGTTACGATTGCTACAAAACTGTTACTATTACTTTTGCCACCGTTACCATTACCTCCGTACTACTTTGCTACTAAATACTTTGCGGCAGATATTAAGTCTTTCATATGTGGTTGAATTGACAACTCAGCTGCTAATACTTGAGAATATTCTTTGGCTCCCCTTGTGTCGAATCAATAAATTCGGGTTGAATACTCTACCCCCGAAAATTGTTGCGATCCCGAATACTTGTGGGTTATCAAGACTATTTTCTGGCGCCGTTACTGGCGAGCATAGCTCTATTCTTTGAGTCACTTGGGAATTATATCTATAGATCACTATGAGGAACTTGAAAGATGAAAGAACCAAGATTTTTCCCTCAACTACGAGGGGAGGTTAGGAACTGCCATCTAGCTCTGCACTTGATTCACCTTCTGTTATGAGTAAATTTGCGACACCTATGCCTGCACCTGCTATTGATTCTGATATGTCGCATGTTATTGATGATGCCACTTCTGCTATGCATGATACTTATGATGAAACTACTTCTATGCTTGATACTACTGTGCCACTCGGTGAATTTCTTGATGAGCAAATTGCTAGGTCTAGAGAAAGAGAAATTATTGAACCTGAACACGATGATGTTAGTGATGATGAACCTATGCCTGCTATTCCTGAGGGTTATCTTTTTGATGCTGAATCTTCTGCAGCTATTCTTGATTGCCAGGATAGACAGGAACTTAAGAGGTTGCTAGTTAAATGGAGTAAAGAATCTTTTAGAGGTAGAATGAAACCCGACCCTGCTTTTGCTACTTCACCTATCTGTGTTCCTGATCAGGATTATTATGATTTTTCTGTTGATCCAGATATAATTACTTTGGTTGAATCTGATCCTTTTTATGGCTATGAATCTGAAACTGTTGTGGCACATCTTACTAAGTTAAATGATATAGCTGCCCTGTTTACTAATAATGAGGGATCGCACTACCTTTATTTACTCAAGATATTTCCGTTCTCATTAAAGGGTGATGCTAAGATATGGTATAATTCTCTTGATCCTGGTTGTGTGCAAAGTCCCCAGGATATGATTTATTACTTCTCTGCTAAATATTTCCCTGCTCATAAGAAACAAGCTGCTTTGAGGGAAATATACAACTTTGTGCAAATTGAAGAAGAGAGTCTCCCACAAGCTTGGGGGAGGCTTCTCAAGTTACTTAATGCTTTGCCTGATCATCCTCTTAAGAAACCTGAAATATTTGATGATGCCACTTCTGCTATGCATGGTGCTTATGATGAAACTACTTCTCTGCTTGATAATACTATGCCATTAGGTGAATTTCTTGATGAACAACTTGCTAGGGTTAGAGAGAATGAAATTATTGAAACTGATGATATTGATGAAAGTGATGATGAAGATTCTCCCCCTAGATATGAATTGCCTGTTGTCCCTGAGGTTATGTTATGGATGAAGAAACTGCTAGAGATCTTTTTGCTTGCAATGATAGATATCATCTTAAGAAACTGTTAGCTAAGCTGAAAGAAAAGTCTCTGAATGCTAGAATGAAATATGACCCTACTTTTGCTACTTCACCTATCTGTGTTACTGATAAGGATTATGATATCTCTGTCGATCCTGAGTTAATTACTTTGGTTCAATCTGATCCTTTTTATGGCTATGAATCTGAAACTGTTGTGGCACATCTTACTAAATTGAATGATATAGCAACCCTATTTACTCATGAGGAAAAAATTCGCTATTATTATATCCTTAAATTATTTCCTTTGTCATTAAAGGGTGATGCTAAGATATGGTTTAATTCTTTGCTCCTGGTAGTGTGCGTAGTCCCCAGGATACTTCTCTGCAAAATATTTCCCCGCTCATAAGAAACAAGCTGCCTTAAGGGCAATATTTAATTTTGTGCAAATTGAAGAAGAAAGTCTCCCACAAGCTTGGGGGAGCCTTCTCCGATTACTTAATGCTTTTCCTGATCATCCTCTTAAGAAAAATGAAATACTTGAGATCTCAGTCCTAAAGATATGCAAGAGGCAAAGAAATCTATGAAAGAAAAAGGTATTAAAGCTGAAGATGTTAAGAATTTACCGCATATTGAAGAAATACATGGTATTGATAACCTGACACAGGTAGTAAAGGTAAATTCACTTTATAGATTTGAAGAAGATGATATTCCTCGTAATAAGTCTGCTAGTAAAAGCTTGGATGAGTTTGATAATTGTATTGTTAAACAAGAAAACTTCAATGCTTATGTTGGTAGGCAATTGAAACGTAATGCTTATATGGTTGAACACTTGAGTGATTATATGTCTAGATTTAAAGGTGACCTTAAGCTTATTAGTAAACATGCTTCCATGGTCACCACTCAAGTAGAACAAGTACTTAAGGCACATGATGATTTTCTCAATGAATTAAATAATAAGAACATTGATAATGTTGTTAGAGTCATGACCAGAGGTGGTAGAATGACCCAAGAACCTTTGTATCCTAAGGGCCATCCTAAGAGAGTTGAGCAAGATTCTCAGAGAACTAATATTGATGCACCTAGTCCTTCTAAGAAAAAGAAAAAGAAAAATGATAGGACTTTGCATGCTTCTAGTGAACCTACCGTTGACACACCTGAGAATCCCAATGATATTTCTATTTCTGATGCTGAAACACAATCTGGTAATGTGCATGAAACTAGTGATAATGTTAATGATGATGTTCATGTTGATGATCAACCTAGCAATAACAATGATGTAGAGATTGAACCTGCTGTTGATCTTGATAACTTACAATCAAAAAATCAATGTTATGATAAGAGAGACTTCGTTGCTAGGAAGCATGGTAAATAAAGAGAACCATGGGTTCAAAACCCCATGCCTTTTCCTCCTAAGCCATCCAAGAAAAAGGATGATGAGGATTTTGAGCACTTTGCTAAAATGATTAGACCTATCTTTTTGCGTATGCGTTTGACTGATATGCTTAAAATGAATCCTTATGCTAAGTATATGAAAGATATTGTTGCAAATAAAAGAAAGATACCGGAAACTGAAATTTCCACAATGCTTTCTAATTATACTTTTAAGGGTGGAATACCAAAGAAACTTGGAGATCCAGGAGTACCAACTATACCATGCTCCATTAAAATAAACTATGTTAAAACTGATTTATGTGATCTTGGAGCCTGTGTTAGTGTTATGCCTCTCTCTTTGTATCGTAGACTTGATTTGAATAAGTTGACACCTACTGAAATCTCTTTGCAAATGACCGATAAATCAACTTCTATACCCGTCGGTATTTGTGAGGATGTGCCTGTTGTGGTTGCAAACGTTACTATTTTAACGAACTTTGTTATTCTTGATATTCCCGAGGATGATAGTATGTTGATCATCCTTGGTAGACCTTTTCTAAATACGGCAGGGGTTGTTATTGATTGCAACAAAAGCAATGTCACTTTTCATGTTAATGGTAATGAACATACGATACACTTTCCGAAGAAACAACCTCAAGTTCATAGTATCAATTCTATTGGAAAAAATTTCAACTACTATTATTGGAGGTTTTGAATTCACTCTGCCTACTGTCAAAAAGAAATATGATATTCTTATTGTTGGGGACATGCATACCTCCGTTAAGTTAACCTAGTGTTATTCGAAAATTCTCCGGTTTGGTGTTATTTGGAAGAAGATTGTTAACAAGACTTGATCAACCTTGTTAGTGGAATCCTTTTGATGAGCATGAGATGGATGAAGTTAGAAAGCACAACCTTCTGTACCTTCCTCTTACTTTCTGTTATTTGGATTAAATAAAGCAAAAATAGTATTCCTGTTTGTTTTATGAATTATCTATGCAATAAAAATACCTCGAAAATAAAAGTTCTCCAAATGCCCTGAAAATGGAGTATGATTTTTTTAGAATATTTAAGAATTCCTCGCACTTAGAACACACCAGGGGGACCCACCATTTGGCCACAAGGGCACAGGGCGCGCCCCCCCCCTGAGGCACACCCCCTGCCTCGTTGGCCCCACATGGCTCCCCTCCACTTATTCCAGCACCCACACACTTTGTCTTCCTCTAGAAAAAAATCTCCCCGTAGCCCCGTGTTCTAGCTCGTTTTGCTGCCATTTTCGATCTCCTTGCTCAAAGCTCCATCCACAAAACTGCTTTGGGGGATTGTTCTTCGGTATGTGACTCCTCCAATGGTCCAATTAGTTTTTGTTCTAGTGCTTTATTTGTTGCAAATTTTTGCTGCTAACGTGACCCTGTTCTTGAGCTTGCATGTCAATTTTATATGGTCAAAAGTAGTTTTAATGCATGATATAGCTTCTAGGCACTTGTGGGAGTAGTTGCTATCAATCTTGTTGAGTTTGGTTCACTTTTTATTTTGAGTCACTAAAAATTCCAGAAATTTTTCAGAGAAAGAAAATTATGAAGAGATTGTTGAGAGGCTCTTCGAGCCGAATCTCGAATGACAAGTATAATGAAGAGAATAAAAAGCCCAAGTACAATCTTCCTCGCACTGTGGAGGTTCGGCCGTGTGAATGGCCTTGTGATGCGTTCTTGAGGGCCGCCGGAATTCACGACGACTTTTATTATTTGGCTGAGAATGCAGGCCTCACCGACTTCCTCCATGACCAGTGTGAATAGTATCTCCTACTAACTAATATTTTTGTGCAAAACTTTTATTTCCATGCTAGAAAATCACCACCTTCCATGGAGTTTTATTTATATGATGAGTTTAAGGAGATGTCACTCTATGAATTTTGTTTGGTTTGCAAGTTGCCCTTTGTGGGCAGGATCGAGGAACCACATCCTAGTGATGTGGATGGATTTATTGATAGAATTACTGTAGAGGAAACGAGAAAAGTTTCAGATGCAAGGACTACTAGTATACATTTTCCTATTCTACGTTACTTTGCAATATTTGCTAGTAGTTGCTTAGTTGGTCGCGGGAACAGAACCTTAGTGCTCCTGACCTTGCTATTTTGCGCCATGCTTTATTCATGATACAACTTTCAGTTTAGGCGCTATGGTTGCTAAACGGTTAAGTCTGAACCATACAAAGGGCCCCATCTTTGAAGGTATCTTTGCTTCACGCCTTGCTAAACACTTTGATATACCTATTATGCATCATGAGAAAGAGGAAAAGTTGATGTCCACTATTTTGCTAGACTATAAGAGTATGGTAGCACATGACTTTATTGTTAAAATAAGAAGAAGATACTTAAGTAAATTAGATTTTGCTAAAATTAAGTGTGAGACTATTATCTTGCCTGCACCCTCTTTGTTTAACATACTTTCAGGCACGTACCTCATCCTTCCCGAGGACATTTATGCATACTGGGAGCTGACACAAGCCCCAGAGCCTGAGCCAGAGCCACCACTTGACCCATATCGGAAGTCTATTTATCAGTGGGATCCGGAGGAGCTCGCTAACCAGTGGCACCCCGAGGATCCTCTTCAGTACACCGGAGAGGGTAGCTTCGATCCATGGGCGTAGACCAACTTAGGACAAAAGCCTAAGCTTGGGGGAGTACATATTTCTCATCGACATTACGTTCATGTTCACACACTCATTCTAGTTGTCGGTGCTCATACTTTTTCATTGTACTATCCATGCTAGTTTATTTTCTTGCTTTCTTCTTGTGTGTTTTAAAAACCTTGAGAAAAACCAAAAAAATTAGCTGTAGCTTTTAGCTAGTTTACTTTCCGTGCTTGTAGTAGTAACATTAAAAGAAAACCCAAAAAGATTTCCCATTCTTCTTTTGCATGTTGGGAGCTTTCCTGTGTAAATGTCCTTAGTTTCCATTAGGACCCCGCTGCCACCGGAGGGTAGGACAAAAGATGTCATGCAAGTTCTTTTCCATAAGCATGTATGACTATATTCGGAATACATGCCTACATTACATTGATGAACTGGAGCTAGTTCTGTGTCACCCTATGTTATAACTGTTACGTGATGAATTGCATCCGACATAATTATCCATCATTGATCCATTGCCTATGAGCTTTTCACATATTGATCTTTGCTTAGTTACTTCTCCGTTGCCACTGTTACGATTGCTACAAAATTGTTACTATTACTTTTGCCACCGTTACCGTTACCTCCATACTACTTTGCTACTAAATACTTTGCTGTAGATATTAAGTCTTTCAGGTGTGCTTGAATTGACAACTCAGCTACTAATACTTGAGAATATTCTTTGGCTCCCCTTGTGTCGAATCAATAAATTTGGGTTGAATACTCTACCCTCGAAGCTATTGCGATCCCCTATACTTTTGGGTTATCAATGATCAACTGATTCATCTTTCCACAGAACACACATATTTTCCCTCCTTTCCATCCTTTTTTAAGAAAATTGTCTATTGTCAAAATATTTTTCCTATTAACTAGCCATAGAAAAAATATATTTTCCCACGCACTTTGGTCTTCCACAGAAATTTCTGTGGGAATTTTAGACCAAGACTGACCGTAAATTTATGATCAGCAGTAAGGCTCCAGGTGATTTTGTCCTTTCCACCTCCCATAGATACTTGCTCAGATCTACTTTTAAGACCATTCCATAACTCGAGGACTTCCCCATGTAGAGTTCTTCTGAATTTAAACCCTTGCCATCCTTTTTGTATGGCCTCATCCACAGTTATATTGTGGTTAAAGCATATATCATATACTCTAGAGTAAGGTTCTTTTAGTGGTTTATCATCTACCCAAGTATCCTCCTAAAACCTGGTATTTTCCCATCTCCCAGTTCTTTTTTAACAAATTTGCAGAATATTTCTTTAATTCTCATCAGATTACCCCAGAATTGGGAATCTCTAGGTCTCTTAGTTATTAAGGCTAAGCATTTTCCCTTTCCGTACTTTCTACTGAGTATATCCTGCCATAGCCCCTCCTCAGTTTCCATCTTCCAAAACCATTTGGCCAATAATGCCAAATTCATCACCTCCAGATTTAGTATCCCTCATCCCCCTACATCTTTAGGAGTGCAACATTTCTCCCATTTAACTAGATGATATTTTTTAATGTTCTCATCTTCTTGCCATACCAATCTAGCACTAAAAAGATCAGCTTTTCTAATAATCCCCTTTGGGACATCATAAAAAGTGGAATATTAGTCAGACATGCTTGCACCAGGGTTATTCTGCCAGCAATAGAGCCCATCAGCTTCCCCTGCCAACAACTGCATCTTTTTTAAATTTTGTTAGTTACACAATTCCAATGTAAATTCCTAATTCTAATATCTGACACAGGCATTCCTAAGTATCTAATGGGTAGTTCCCCCATTTTGCATCAGCATCCGTTCACTCTTACGGAAATTTATTTTGAGTCCAGACATTTGTTCAAAAGCACCCAATATAAATTTGAGGTTTCTTACACTTTCTACATCATCTTTTATTAAGAAAATAGTGTCATCTACATACTGTAGCATATTGACTCCTTTATTATTTTCACCTCTCAACACCCGTTTCACCACATCATGTTCCAAGGCATTGTTCATTAAAATGGCTAGCGCATCTGCAACCAAGTCAAAAAGCAGTGGTGACATAGCATCACCTTGTCTTAATCCTTTAAAGGTTTTAAAATATGGCCCAATGTCATCATTCACCTTAATCCCTACATTTCCTCCCCTCATAGTCTGCATCATCCAGTCACACCATTTATCAGGAAACCCTTTTATTTTGTCATATGCTTTCTCAAAATCTACTTTGAAAATCAAAGCATCTTCTTTATTTTTATGAAAAGTATTTAGAGCTTAATGTAAAATCACTATCCCCTCCATGATATATCTACCCTTGATAAAAGCAGTTTGGGTTTTGGATATCACAGGGGACACACATTTAGCTAGCCTATTCATTAACACTTTTGTTATGATCTTGAAACTAACATTCAGCAGACATATGAGCCTAGACTTTTGAATTTGTTTAGCATCATTGGTTTTGGGGACAAGAGTTATAATGCCATAATTGAGCCTGGCAATATTAATTTCTCCTCTTGCAAAACCTTCCACTAATGCTTTTAGGTCCCATTTAACCAAATCCAAGAATTCCTGATAAAAATCAGCAGGGAATCCATCTGGTCCAGGACTCTTATTTTTTTCATTCCAAACACCACCTGATGTATTTCATCCAAGGAGAAAGGAGCCAAAAGCTTCTCTCTGTCTTGAATGCTAATCTTTTTCATCTCAATCCCCTTCATAGAGAATTGTGTTTCCTCAGGATGTCTAAATAAATTCTTGTATAAGTTAGTTATGTATTCCATCAGTCTACTCTCTCCCTCTATGATCCCTTCTTTTTGTTCTAATGAAATGATTCTATTTTTCCTCCTTCTTCCATTAACCTTGGCATGATAGTATCTAGTGTTTCCATCTCCATCAGTTATCTCTTTATCTTTATATCTTTGCAACCATTTTATTTCTTCCTGAAGCAATACTCTTTTAAGCTGTGCCCTAAGTTCCTTCTGCTCCATTCTATCCGCAGCAGTAAGTCCCATTTTCTCAGCTCTCTTGTCTATCTCATCTAGTTTCTTGACTATATCTATCTTTATTTTTTATACCAAGCATCCACATTTTTGTTACATCCCTTGGTTTTTTCCTCAAGTTTCTTAGTCTTAGTTGCCATCTCTCCAGAACATCTCCTCTATATTTCTCATTCCATGTTTTATACACCAACTCTTTGAATCCCTCTCTCATTGTCCATGCATTCTCATATCTGAATGTATATTTGTGGTTTTGTGATTCCCCTGTATCTAGGAACAAGGGAGTATGATCAGATATTTCTCTAGCAAAAGCTTGTAATATTGTTAGTGGGTACTTTTCCTCCCAAGATGGGCACATCAAAACCCTATCTAGCTTTTCAAATATGGGATTTTCCTGGTTCTTAGCCCAGGTGAATTGTCTCCCATTTAAAGGCAGCTCTCTCAACCCTGCTTGCTCAATTATAGCATTAAACATAAAAGACCACTTATCATCATTTACAGGTTTGTTTTTCCCCTCTCATTTTTAATGATGTTAAAGTCACCACCCACCAAACATGGTAGTGGATTATCATGGTATAACCTAGCAAGGCTCGGCTAAAAAACTGGCCTTCCCCTCTATCTGAGCATCCCCATACACAGTAACAAAATTCCAGTGCGTCTTGATATTTTTGTCAAAAACCAGAATTCTCAGAAAATATTGTCCTTTCTCTATATTTTCCACATCAAAAAGATCTTTGTTAACCCCAATTAGGATCCCACCAGACTTCCCCCTAGCCGGGTTCCAGCACCATTGGTAGTTTCTTCCTCCACACAAATTGTGTAACTCATTCTTTGTAAAATCTTGCTTAATTGTTTCAGAAATCCCTATGAAATCTAGCCTCTGATCAATGATCATTTCTCACACATATCTTTTTTTATGATCCTGCCCTATCCCTCTGACATTCCAGAAAACCCCTCTCATTTCCACTTATTACCTATTTTCCTTTTTCTATTTTATACTCTTCTAAGTTATTTTTTATGTTATTTTATTGAAGTATCACAGAAGAGACTAATTAGTCTTCTTTCCTTTTCTCTTCCTTCTCAACACCCCAATTCCAATTGATTGCTTCACACAGTACATTGCTGGTGAGCTCTTTTTTCCACTTTTCTTTTCTGAGAACAAACCTCTCAGTTTTATATATTGTTGCTCCTCAATATCAGCATCAGAGTGTTCTAAATCAGAACATATCTCATCAATATTAACGTCTCCAGTATTAATGTGTACTAGGGTGACCTCATCTTCCTTTCTTTTAACCTCTAACTCTATTCCTCCCTTTGCTTTATCATTCTGAATATTTTGGAATACATTTCTTTTCTAGCCAATTCCATTTTTTAAGGATGCCCAGATTTCTGTCTATCATGTCAATAGAACACCCTAAATCAATCCCCACCATAGAACTAATATGTAATAGCGAAGAATCTGCAAATTCAATATCAAGGTTTTTACCATAATTATCTCTTTCCTCTGCTCTGATCTTTGCCATCTCCTCAACTCCCTGATCTTCTTTCCTTTATTCTTGAGACTCCTTTTCATTTCAACTTCTTTCTATCTCCATCTTTCTCCAGAAATTCAGCTCCATGAATATCAGCCATTGTTTCACCCAAGGTGCCAAATGACTCTTTGCTAGCATTGTACTTCCCAGACTAAGTTTCCTCTTTCCTAGGTTGATTTTATCTCTCATATTCATCCATGTCCATATTGGCCAGCTCTAATTCGTATTGCTCTCTGCTAACAGCTTCTTGCATCAACTTCTGAATCTCTCCCTATTGTAGTTCCACCATCTCTTGCATAGTTTGTTGAGAATTCTCCAGTTCCTTGATTCTCTTCTCAGTCTTAACCCACAATGCACTTTGTCTAGCATTCTCTTCTTCCAAAACTTGGATCCTATTGAACAAGATGTCACTTTCTTTTTGCCATTTTATTCTTTCTGTGTTCATCTTGTTCTGCCATTGTTTCAAGCTTTCTTCCATTTGTGTTCTCACTTTCTCAACTTTCTCATCTATTTCTTCACTTTGCTTAAGGGACAGACATCCAAGCGTAATACCTCTGTGGTATTTCTCTTCCATTTTTGTTCTTTTTCTTTTGTCTTCCTCCTCCTCTAAAGGATCCAAATCACTAATATCTTCATTTTTCCTCTTCTCTTGTTTATACCATCCAATCTCCACCACTTTCTCCACTTCAGTTCCAATTCTGAACATGAGCAAATCAGGGGAAGTGATTTCAACTTGAAAAGGAATTTTTTTCCACATCTCTGATTCCACATTTAGCTCTAACTTTCTCCTCATTTATTTTGTCCAGATCCACTTCTAGCACAGGGCCAACCGCAGCAGCTACTTCACATATGCCCAAGAAGTGTCTGAAACAGTTAGGCACTTTGTTCAACTTTATTGAAGTTGTGTGCATTTTTCTAATGGCTTAGTGATCAAGAGACCATGGTTGCACATTGATCACTACCCCAGTCTCCAGCAAATTAAAGTCATTGAATTTTGCAAGCTCCACCAATTTTGCTTTGTTGGGAAACCTCATCATAAAGCCATTCTTTCCAAACTCTTTAACTCTCCATTGCCATCCCCAGTCAAACATTTCTCCCATGGCCTTGGTCAGTTATGTCTCATTAATCTATCCATCTCTGACAATCACCACCCCCAGAGTATTTGTGTGCTCAGCCACCATCATGTCCTTGTAACTCTGTACCAGCAGAATTCCCAATCCCTAGCTGCATATCCCACATATTTTGGCACTGGCTATATTTGTTTCAGCAGATTGCACTCTCCTGTGGTGTGATTATTGATACGTCTCCAACGTATCTATAATTTATGAAGTATTCATGCCATGTTCAAAATAGTTTTATATGATTTTGGTATGATTTGATTAGAACTAACCCGGACTAACACTGTTTTCAGCAGAACTACCGTGGTGTTGTTTCTGTGCAGAAATAAAAGTTCTTGGAATGCGCTGAAAATCAATGGAGATTTTTTTTGGAAAATATAAAAAATACTGGAACAAAAATCTACCGGAGGGGAGTCCCATGGGCCCCACAAGGGTGGGGGCGTGCCCCTGTGCATCATGGACTTCCCGTGGGGCCCCCTAACTTTCTCGACGCCAACCTCTCCTATAAATGCCCAAACCTCCAGAAAATAACCTAGATCAGAAGTTCTGCCGCCGCAAGCCTCTGTAGCCACGAGAAATCAATCTAGGCCCTCTCTGGCACCATGCCGGAGGGGGCACCGGAGGCCATGGAGAAGGATCTCGGAGGATCCATCCTCGCCATGAAGGCCAAGGACCAGAGGGGGACCTCTCCCCATCCAGGGGGAGGCCATGGAGGAGGAAGCACAAGGGGGAGAACCTCTCCTCCTCTCTCTCGGTGGCGTCAGAGTGTCATCAGGAGGGGAATAATCGCCGCGGTGATCGTCTTCATCAACATCACCATCATCGTCACCATCCTCATCTCTTTTACGCGGTCCACTCTCCCACACCCCGCTATAATCCCTACTTGAACATGGTTCTTTATGCCACATATTATGATCCAATGATGTGTTGCCATCCTATGATGTTTTGATTAGATATCCTTTGTCTTTGGGTTGATTGATGATCTAGATTGGTATGAGTTGTATGTTTTATTTTGTTGCTATCCTATTGTGCCCTCCGTGTCCCGCAAGCATGAGGGATTCCTGCTGTAGGGTGTTGCAATACGTTCATGATTCACTTATACTGGGTTGCTTGAGTGACAGAAGCATAAACCCGAGTAAGGAGGTTGTTGCATATGGGATAAAGGGGACTTGATATGTTAATGCTATGGTTGAGTTTTACCTTAATGATCTTTAGTAGTTGCAGATGCTTGCTAGAGTTCCAATCATAAGTGCATATGATCCAAGAAGAGAAAGTATGTTAGCTTATGCCTCTCCCTCATATGAAATTGCAATGACGACCACCGGTCTTTGTAACAATTGCCTAAAATAATTCCGCACGCCGACTCATCATTATTCCACACTCGCTATTAATAATATTTGGTAATATATTCTAACTTTATGATAATAGCACCTACTTTTATATTTTAGCTCTCCGATATCATGCAAAGTTATCCTTTTCATACACACAATGTAGTTTTATTTCTCGTTTCTAGTTGGAAGCAAACATTCGGTGTACGTAGAGTCGTATCAGTGACAGATAGGACTTGAGAGAATATTGATCTTACCTTTAGCTCCTTGTGGTTCGACACTCCATACTTATCACTTCCACCTTTGGAAATTGCTACGATGATTCCCTGCACTTGGGATTATCAAGCTCTTTTCTGGCACCGTTGCCGGGGAGCAATAGCGTGGGGTTGATATTCTCGTGTGTGCTTGTTTGCTTTCTTTACTAAGTAGTTTTTGTTTTCCTTTTTAGTTTTGCTTAGTTGTGGGTGAAACATACAAAAAAATAATATAAATGAAAATACAAAAAGATGCACTTGCCTCATATGCCTAAAAGGTTTTTCAAAAAGAGAAGTGATTATAAAGGTATGCGTTGAAGAAGTGAGGGTCAATCTTGAGCACTTGTGTTCATGCTCATGGAAACAATGTATAATTTTTCATGGAAGTTTCTCTGTAAATAATTATCCCCTTGTATATATCCATTGTATTATAAAAATAATATGCCAAGCTTTGGTTTTAGGATGATTAGATTGCTTGTTTACTATGTGCAGTACAAAAATAGAAACTTTGGCTGTAGCGCATGAATTTACATTTTTTACTGGAAAGTCAAATGTGTCTAAAAACTTTTGCACATTACTTCTGTACAAATTTTTAAATTTTCATATTTTTTTAGAATTTTTTGAAATCTACTACACTTATAAAAGCACGAGAGGGTGGAAACCAAATCATCCTATCCATCGAAACCTGCAGTCTGATGGTCTACGTCCTTCCAGCATACTAAACGCGTTTTATGCTTTAATTACCCACCAATGCCATTATGTTAAATTAATTACCCACCATGCCATTGGGTTAACATCCTCACGAACACGTCACTGGCCTCTGCCCTCTTGCGACCACGCCGTCGGGGCAGTTTTGGCCACCGCCCCACACCTCGCCCCACCAGCCACGGCCTCAACCTGTCCCTCCATCTGCACGCGCCGCCTGACCGCTGCTTGTCCGTCTGGAGTTCCTCACGTCGCCATCGACCGCTCCACCGCTGGCCCGACTGCAGGTGACGACGCTTGTCGCCAGTGAGAGGTGCGTGGGTTCTACCTCTACTGCCGCCGCCTCCGCCTCCACGTACTTGGACGCACGCGGGGCAGCCGCCAGTGAACGTGGCTGAACCATGGTCTCCTCCCTACCCTCGTCGACCTCTCTGCTGCCAGCTCCGCCCTCCTCCTGCCCTATCTTCTCCGCCTCCATGTCCACGCGCGCCGTCGACCGAGTCCCGTTGTCGTCACCATAAGCCGCCGCTGCGCCATGAGTGGGCATGCCGCGTGGAAAGGGGCTGGGCACCAAGCATCAATCCCTTCGTCCTCCTCATCCCGAGCCGTCAGCGTCCACCACGCGCCCCTACTCTTCTCCACCAATCTGGCCACTCACCACACTGGGAGCCCCTGCGGATCGAGGAGTCTTCCATGGAGTGGACAACGCGCATGGGGAACCTCCATTGCCCTACCTTCTAACGGGCGCCCGACGATGGCCCTGACACGATGGGTCGGGAAGTGTCTCTATGGTTGACTGATCGAGCAAAGTGTTCATTTTTTATTTTATTCTCTATGGCGAATCACGACGACGACCCTGACATGAGAGGAGCAGGAGGACACGGAGAAGTAGGGACGGGAATTAGACATGGACATGCACTATGAGGCAACACGCCGCTGTGTTCGCCCCGCCATCTTCTGATCTCTTCAGCATTCGTGTTGTCTTGGGTTTTCCTCTGTAAGTTTGAGTCTGTATGCTCACACCCTCAGTCTCTGTCGCTCCCTCTAATTTTTGTGGACATACAGACACACCCAGTGTTTTAGAACGATGCCGCTTCAGAGTTTCAGTTCAACTCACCCATACAGAAATACATTCTATCGTTGGCTAAGCATAGTACGAACTGGGTGGACATGGAGTCAAGGACATGGTAAGGAAGTCAAGCAATTGGTTGATTTGCTCTTCTCTTCTTCGTTTCACCATGCTGCACCCCTTCTAGCTTATTAGTCGTTTGTTTCATCTCTTTTGACTGTACTAATCTGCCAATATTTTCCTATCTTTGCAGCGATTGACTAATGTTTAGTTTTAGTTTTATAGTAGACCAAAATGGATACTGATCTACAGTGTTTATTAATTAAGAAACACTGTACACGGTCTTCTCAACTTTAAGGTCATAACCGAATCAACTTAGCTGTTTATAATCTATTTTCCCTGTCACTTTTAAACTCTTGAATTTGCCACGCCAACCATCCTACAGTTGTGTAGGAATTCAGTTAGCACATCATAACATGTTATTCTCTTTCGATAATGCTTTGTTGGATTTTTTGGGAACAAGGTGGCGAAAAAATAAGTGGTTGTGGAAGCAATGGTTTGTTCAGGGATGTGGAGATTTTTGGTAGGCATGAAGACACACATTTGTATTTGTTTATAGTAATTCACTGCAGACTTCTGATTGGATAATTACATTGATGTTCCAGCTGCTGGGCTACATGGAGATGTTTTTGTTTAAAACTTTACACTACCCATTTTTCCCTCTCATGATTAGTTTGGTTTCTTCCCTGCAGAATTGTTCAGGCCAAATCCATAAAGATCTAGACCTTCAATATCCTTATCATTGATGAAATTTATTTCCCTCTTCCCAGTAGATTCACTATAACTATGATTGCTAATTAAGCTAGATTACTTGCGAAATTATACTTATGATTATTCCACTTTTAATGTAATTTATAGAACTAATGGGCAAAAGTTCTGCATGTTTTAATTAGTTACAAAAGACATAGTTGGAACTAATAAAATGTTCATTATTTGGCACTTAAGTCGGAACTCGGGAGTCAGGGCAACTCAACAAGGGAAAGGGGACCCTCAGAGGGAGATAGCTGAATAACACCGGAGACACTGCAGAAGGAGTCAGAAACGTTGTGATGTTTTAGTGGCGGAGTGGCAAGGCATCCGATTAGATGACCTGGGTCCGTGGTGAGTTGGTGGCTCTTGACTATAGGAAGTTCACCGAGGCAATCGACAGTAGGTTGGTAAGTTGCTAAAAAAACATGTCTAGAACTGCAAAATTGGTTTTGTTCTGCTATTTATTTTTTCTGACTAAAAATAGCAATTTTTGCTTCTGTATTTAAATTTCAACAAGAATCTATAAAGGGCTCTAAAGGAGCAGAGGAATCAAAAGAAAACACCTGACAGTTGCAAAGTTCACTTAGGTAGTAAGATCAACACAAGGCTACTCATGAAACGCATCCATCAGGGGGCCAAAATATACACATACGGACTCCCAAACATTGCATATCGGGGAGCTTTCTTCTATTTAGGACTTAAGATACTCGATCATTTGTTCTAAGTTCAGTATTAAGTTATTTTTTGTTCTGAATGATTACAAACATAATACATGGTTGTCCAGGAAAAGACTTTTTTAATTTGTAATCCTTGTGTATTACCAATCGATTTTGTTTTTGCACATCTAGGCGGATAACATGCTCATGAAAAGACGGGAATGCAGCGCCACTTCAAGCTTCAGAAGTCCACACCCTGTTCTGCTATGTTTATGCTTATGCATCTATAGAATTATTCGATGTTATAGTGATGTGTGAATGGTGTATCCCTGTTCCGGTATGAAAATCGGGTTGCTTTAGGAATACTCTCCATCATCCCAGGGTTGTGCATATGTGTTGTTCTATACTCCCCTCTTTATAATGTTATGTGTTGTGGTCAACGCTCCCAAACTGTGATAGCTCGTTGCTAGCAGGTTACCGCCCAATCCCCACATGCTACCAGCATGTGTTACTGTACATTTCACTTTCTTACATGTCCTGAATTCTATATCAAGGAAGATGACTATGATTTATAAGCACACAGACACATCACAATATCACATAGTAACGCCTTGTGATGGCAATCCAAGGTCATTTCTGGATGCATTCGTGTGCTCAGGAGGTGTCCATGTACTCATGATGTTATATTAGATTGTTTATGTTGTCATTTTCTTACCCTGTTAGTATAACTATGTATACAGAACTCCGACACTACTAGCGAAGTGTCTTTCCTTCTAACTTTTTTCTCCACAGAAGTACTATTTATCTCGGATAGTGTGTGATGATCATTGAACAACTTAAATACCTTTTGAGTAATGAATTTGGATAAAGACGAAGCAGAGAACATAATCTTGGTGAAGGCATCTCAATGAAGATAGGACATTGTTTATTCATTTATGTCATATCCTACTCATAGTCTGTTGTTCTGTGAGCAATTGTTTATTTTTTAACAACTTACCATGGATAATGAATCGTGTATGGTGGCTTTGTTAATATTCAAGCAGCATTACATATTAGTAATCTTGAATGTATGCTTTTTTGGTTTACTTATGTGTGCATGATTGGGAGCAGGTGCTTGTCAAAAAATAAATTAATTGTCTCATCATTTTATTTACTCATTATATTGTTTTTGTACAAGTCGAGACGTGCATTGCACGTGCAAGCTTACTAGTTACAGAAGTGTACTAAATTTCCAGATTACTACAGACTGTCCTGTTTTTGACAAATTCTGTTTTCTACGTGTTGTTCGCTTATTTTGATGAATCTATGGGTAGTATCGGGGGGTATGAACCATGGTGAAGTTGGAATACAGTAGATATAATGCTAATATGAATTTGGAATGAGTTTGCAATAGTACCTAAAGGTAGTGGTTTGCTTTATTATACTAACGGATCTCACCAAGTTTTTGTTAAGTTTTGTGTGGATGAAGTGTTCGAAGAAGGAGGAGTTACCATGCGAAAAGAATAAAGAGAGGCAAGAGTTCAAGCTTGGGGATGCCCAAGGCACCCCAAGCAAATATTTCAAGGATACTCAAGCACCTAAGCTTGGGGATGCCCCGGTTGGCATCCCATCTTTCTTCTTCAACAATTATCGATATACCTCAGTTTTTATTTTGTTCACATGATTTGTGTCCTTTGTGTTTTTCTTTTTCTTTAAGAACCATGCTAGTATGAGATAGCCCTTCATTGATTTATAGAATGCTCTTTGTGCTTCACTTAAATCTTTTGAGTATGGTTTTATAGAATGCTTCATGTGCTTCACGTATATATTTTGATCTTGGATATTGGTTAGTCTATATTAAATGTAGAATGCTCCATGAACTTCACTTATATCTTTTGGAGTATGAATAATACTATCATCTAAAGTGGGTTTGTAAGAGTGTCAACTTCAGGAATTAGTGATCCCACTATTTTGGAGGGTGTTGAATCTTAGTGTGATATTTATGAAAGTGGATTCAGAAGAGTGTCAACTTTAGTTAGTAATGATTCCACTATTTCGGAAGAGGTTCCAATTGATTATGAGAACAAAATTGCTATCTATGATGCCATGTATTCTATAAAGAATAATGTTAACCATGAAACTTGTCATCATGATTTTAATTTACAATTGTATTATGCCTCACATGTATGCTATAAAAATAATGTTAACCATGAAACAGTTATTTTGTTGAGCTTGCTCCCACTATTCCGAATGAGAAGAATTTTTACTTATGTGGAGAGTAGTAAAATTTCTATGCTTGTAGATCATGAAAAGAAAACTTTATGTGATGGTTGTATTGTTAAACTCATTCATGATGCTACTGAAAATTATTATGAGGGAGGAATAGATGCTTGTAAGAGTTGCAATAATATCAAGTTTCCTCTCTATGTGCTTAAAGTTTCGAAGTTATACTTGTTTTGCCTTCCTATGCTAGTTGATTCTTTTTCCTATAAATTGTGTGCTCACAAAATCCCTAGGCATAGTAAGTGGGTTAGGTTTAAATGTGCTAGTCATATTCTTCATGATGTTTTCTTTATGTTTCAATTCTTATCTTTTATGTGGGCAACATTGAAATCATCATGCCAAGCTAAAAGGCATTAAAGAAAAGCGCTTGTTGGGAGACAACCCAATATTTACCCTTATTGTTTTTTGTGTTCACATGATTAAGCTGCTGTAGTAATCATGTTTTATAGCTTTTGTTTCAATAAAGTGCCAAGTAAGACCTTTGTGAAGACTTGGGTGAAAGTATGTGATCTTGATGTAAAAAAACAGAAAGTTTGCGCTCACGAGATTAGCTGTCATTTTTTACAGAAGAGGGAGTTTTAGTTGATTCTTTTTGAATAAGATTAATAGACAAGTTACTTACGTACACAAATTTATTTCATAATTTTTGGAGTAGCAGAAGTATGGTTTCTGTTCAGATCATTACAGGCTGTTCTGTTTCTAACAGATTCTGTTTTCATTGCATAGTTCGCTTGTTTTCTAGTTTCTATGGCTTATATTTCTCAATATAAATTGTAGAAATGATATGGTACAATAGGCATTGTGTGATAAAAATTATTAATTTTGTCTTTGACAGTACCCAATTGAATTATTTACTCTTTATCATACTAACCCATCTCACGAAGTTCCGTTAAGTTTTGTGTGATTGAAGTTTTCAAGTTTTGAGTGAGATATCGATATGAGGAGAATAAGGAGTGGAAAGACCCTAAGCTTGGGGATGCTCAAGGCACCCCAAGGTAATACTGAAAGAAGACTCAAGCGGCTAAGCTTGGGGATGCCCCGGAAGGCATCCCCTCTTTCGTCTTCAAAACTATCAGTATAGTTTACTTGGAGCCATATTTTTATTCATCACACGATATGTGTTTTTCTTGGAGCGTATTTTCAATTTTACTTGCTGTTTTAATAAAATCATTGGATCTGAAATCTTGAATGAAAAAGAATCCTCCCATGGCTAGTTAATTATTTGACTACTCAGTGTTCTTCACTTATATCTTTTTGGAGTAGTTTGTCATTTACTCACGTGCTTCATGTATATCCTATGAGTAAATGGTTGAATGAATTGAACATAATAAATCTGAATTTATATATATGTTTCATATGCTTATAACATGGAGAGTAATGACTTCACACATAATGAGTATAGGTAGTAAACTTATTGAAAGTTAGCAAACGCAGAATTGGTCACTTGAACAATTCATGAAAGAATATTAAAGGAAGAGAGAGATTTCACATATAAATATACTATCTTGGACATCTTTTGTAATTTTGAGCACTCATTAAAATATGACATGCTAAAAGGTTGATGTTGGACAAGGAAGATAACTTAATGGGTTATGTTCTCCTATATCTAAAACATTATATTGTCTTGGATCATCCAACATGTCGAGCTTGACTTTCCCTCTCATGCTAGCCAAATTCTTTGCACTAAGTAGAGATACTACTTGTGCTTCCAAACATTCCTTAACCCAGTTTTGCCATGAGAGTCCACCATACCTACCTATGGATTGAGTAAGATCCTTCAAGAAAGTTGTCGTCGGTGCATGCAGTAAAAATTGCTCTCTAAATATGTATGATCTATTAATGCGAAGAAAATAAGCTTTATGCGAACTTGTGATAGGGAAGAAATAAAAGCGATGGACTTCATAATAAAGGACTTTATCACAAGCGGCAATATAAAGTGACGTTCTTTTGCATTAAGATTTTGTGCATCCAACCATAAAAGTGCATGACAACCTCTGCTTCCCTCTGTGAAGAGCCTATCTTTTACTTTTATCTTCTACCCTTATACAAACGTCATGGTGATTTTCACCTTTCCTTTTTACACTTTTTCCTTTGGCGAGCACTTTGTGTTGGAGCGATCTGGATATATATATCCACTTGGATGTATGTTTTCATAAAATATTATTGTTGACATTACCATTGAGGTAAAAGGTTGGGAGGCGAAACTATAAGCCCCTATCTTTCTCTGTGTCTGATTGAAACTTTGAACCCATAAATATCATGTGAGTGTTAGCAATTGAGAAAGATTAAGTGATAGTTGAGTATGTGGAGTTTGCTGAACCAAAGCTCTTACATAGACCCTTCCCGAAAATAAGATGAATTGCAATTGTTTGATGACTAAGAGCATGGTTTGTTAGTTTTCAAGAAAGTTTATGATCTATACTTTAACATGTGAATAGCTTGTTACTTGATCATGAGAAGTTTTATAAGTTGAGCTACTATTATGATATATAATGATGCTAGAAAAAGTGATTGAAACTATCATTGATCAAACTTAAGCAATTGCTAGCATTCACACTTCATAAATTATTTCTTTTATCATTTACCTACTCGAGGGGGAATAGGAATTAAGCTTGGGGATGCTGATACATCTCCAACGTATCTATAATTTATGAAGTATTCATGCCATGTTTACAATAGTTTTATATCATTTTGGTATGATTTGATTAGAACTAACCAAGGTTGGCGCTGTTTTCAGCAGAACTACTGTGGTGTTGTTTTTGTGCAGAAATAAAAGTTCTCGGAATGCGCTGAAAATCAACGGAGATTGTTTTGGAAAATATAAAAAATATCTAGAACAAAAATCTACCAGAGGGGAGTCCCGTGGCCCCAGGAGGGTGGGGGCGCGCCCCTGTGCCTCGTGGACTTCCCGTGGACCCCCCTGACTTGTTATCAATGCCAACCTCTCCTATAAATGCCCAAACCTCCATAAAATAACCTAGATCAGAAGTTCCACCGCCGCAAGCCTCTGTAGCCACGAGAAATCAATCTATGCCCTCTCTGGCACCCCGCCGGAGGGGCCCATCATTACCGGAGGCCATGGGGAAGGATCTCGGAGGGGCCACATCGCCATGAAGGCCAAGGGCCAGAGGGGGAACCTCTCCCCATCCAGGGGGAGGCCATGGAGGAGGAAGCACAAGGGGGAGAACCTCTCCTCCTCTCTCTCGTTGGCTCCGGAGTGCCACCGGGAGGGGAATCATCGCTGCGGTGATCGTCTTCATCAACATCACCATCATCATCACCATCCTCATCTCTTTTACGCGGCCCACTCTCCCGCACCCCGCTGTAATCCCTACTTGAACATGGTGCTTTATGCCACATATTATGATACAATGATGTGTTGCCATCCTATGATGTTTTGAGTAGATATCCTTTGTCTTTGGGTTGATTGATGATCTAGATTGGTATGAGTTGTATGTTTTATTTTGGTGCTGTCCTATTGTGCCCTCCGTGTCCCGCAAGCATGAGGGATTCCCGTTGTAGGGTGTTGCAATACGTTCCTGATTCGCTTATACTGGGTTGCTTGAGTGACAGAAGCATAATCCCGAGTAAGGGGTTGTTGCATATGGGATAAAGGGGACTTGATATGTTAATGCTATGGTTGGGTTTTACCTTAATGATCTTTAGTAGTTCCAGATGCTTGCTGGAGTTCCAATCATAAGTGCATATGATCCAAGAAGAGATATTATGTTAGCTTATGCCTCTCCCTCATATGAAATTGCAATGACGACCATCGGCCTTGTTAACAATTGCCTAAGATAATTCCGCACACTGACCCATCATTATTCCACACTCGCTATTTATAATATTTAGTAATATATTCTAACTTTATGATAACAACACCTAATTTTATATTTTAGCTCTTCGATATCGTGCAAAGTTATCCTCTTCATACCTACAACGTAGTTTTATTTCTTGTTTCTAGTTGGAAGCAAACTTTCGGTGTACGTAGAGTCGTAGCAGTGGCAGATAGGACTTGAGAGAATATTGATCTTACCTTTAGCTCCTTGTGGGTTCGACACTCCATACTTATCACTTCCACCTTTGTGAATTGCTATGATGATTCCCTGCACTTGGGATTATCAATTATCTCTTTCACAAATCAAACAATGTCCCACTCTGCAGTCTCTAGTAGTATGTCTTGGATCTTTGCATTTGCCACACACTTGCTTATTGAATCTGTCCATTCCTCTCTTGCTCTCCTCCAGGGTCTGTTGCCAATTGCCTCTTCCACTCTGCTTCTTCATCTCCATCACTACAAAAAAATACACTTCCGTGATGATACGTGTTTTTCACAGTAGGTCAGGTTTTCTGTCATGCATGTACATCCATGACGATTTTATGACAGAATCAAGATAGTCATACCTGTGCTGTCATAGAAGTGTTCCATAACATTACCAAAATTATCATCACGGAAGTGTCCACTTCCATGACGATAAATCGCGCGTCACAGAAGTGCTTTCGTCAAGGGTGACCGACATGTGGCATCCACCGTAACGGAATGTCGTCAAGCTATCGGGTCCGGTTTTGGATCTGATAACCCGTTAACAGCCCCGACCAATGGGGATTTTCCACATGTAAAATCATCCTTGGCTGGAGAAAACACGTGTCGGCTCACCGTTCGGACAGATGTCATCCACTCATTGGACAGAAGGCGCCTATGATACGTCGACATGTGGCACGGCCCAATAGAGGCCCATTCCTGTGAAAAGGCCATCCCGTTTGACTTGGTCAAAAGGTGGCGGGCCGGCCCATGGAAAGCCTGTTAACGTCCTGTTCGCATATAACCCATTTACAGCCCGCTAACCCAGGGCCCGTTACACCCTATCCGAATTAGGCCCAGTAGTGTCATCTGGGCCATCCAATATGATTCCAGCCCGTTCTCACTTCTGGCCCATGTATGGCCCACGACGTCTTTCTGCCCATATGAGGCCCTTTGTAACTCTTGGACCATGTATGGCCCATGACGTCTTTCGGCCCATATGAAGCCCTTTGTAACTCTTGGCCCATTAACGGCCTGTGGTGAAACTGGCCCGGAATGAACAGTGTATCACTTTATGCCCATTAACGGCCTGTTATTCCGTTGGGCCCTTTCCAGCCCATGTTATCTTTCGACCTTCTCAGAGCCCATTTATTCTTGGGCTCATTTCCAGCATTCGTTTACTTACGTCCCGTTACTGTCATTTTTTGCTTGTGGGCTAAATTCAGCCCGAGGTTACAGTCAGCCCGTTTGTGGCCCGTTAATACATTGGGCTGTTTTCATAGCCGTCATCAAATACGACTGATTAACGACGGCCCATTATGGTCGGCCCATGAACAGACGATTCCAACTCTAGCCCGTTTACGGCCATAATGTGGTGTGTTGTTGGCCCATGTTTGGTCAACCGATCATATGACCCGTAGAAGGCCCATTGATGATCCGGCCCGTAGAAGGCCCATTGTTCCTATGACCCATATAAGGCCCATTGTTTCTACAACCCATAGAAGTCCCATTGTTTCTATGGCTCGTAGGAGGGAAATGGTAACTACAGTAAATATGTAGCCCATGGTTATTGTGGCCTAGTTTAAAAAAATAGGTTATTGCGGCCACTAGCAAACCGCGGAAAAAGAACTGCACTGACTACAAGCAAATAAATAAACAAGGCAATAAGGAAATAAATAAGCAAACAACTTACGCTAGGCTATCACGGCTATTACACATATTACATCCACTGGGCATCAAAGTTTGCCACCAGTGCAAATATAGGGAACACAACAGCATATAAACGCCGCAGCAAAACAAGTCCAGAACTAAAACCACTTCAGAAGAGCTCAAGAAACAATATCATGGTTACCCATAATCCTGGCAAGATGCTTAGCAAGCTTATTAACTTTCTCTTGATTGGCGCTTAAATCCTCCAACATTTGCTATTGCACCAGAAAGTATGCATCTG
This sequence comes from Triticum aestivum, assembly GCF_018294505.1. Classification (NCBI taxonomy): domain Eukaryota; kingdom Viridiplantae; phylum Streptophyta; class Magnoliopsida; order Poales; family Poaceae; genus Triticum; species Triticum aestivum. The sequence continues at coordinate 703,049,677 of NC_057810.1, read as the reverse complement.
AATTCTGCAGGGACTTCCTCAGTCCTTCGGCTTCCTCTGGCATAACATCTGATCGATGTCTTTCAAGTTGAAGTTGAGACTCAAGAAGCCGAACTGATTCAGGCAACAAGTTCGAAGAGCTGGTGCCAGCAGTAGTAGCCAGTAACTCGAACACTACATCAAGACGGGACTTTGGGTTGTCTCAGTGTCTTCAATATAGTTTTTATCAGCTTTCTTGGAGACCAACATGGATGTCTCACTATCTTGAACCTTATCGGCATTACTTCCTTTACCATTGCATAATAGGGTACTCTTCTCCAATATTTTATCCGCCTTCTAAAAGAGAAACAAACAAACACATCACAGGTTTACAATGTAGTATATGAAACTCATTTTGGTAAACCAGTTCAGTAGTAAGGTGGACAGAATAACAACATGAAACAAACATATATCTATGTAGTATGGTCACTGTATGGTCTATATCATTTTAGTTTATGTCGCGAAATCAAGATAGATACAGTTCAAATCATAGCTATTTAAGAAAAAACAGCATAGACAGAATATAAGTGTGGGAAACTACACAACAATAACAACACCTATAATGTGCATGGCATCCGAACATAACTGTTTATTCAATTGAAACTGAAATCAACATAGAGCAAGTTACAACAGCAAACACGTTAAAGAAACAGGTTTAAAACATACCTGTTGCGCCATTGGAGATTCAATTGCATCCTTCAAATTTGAAATTAGTTGGTATGAGTAAATAGAGTGATGCAAGAGCAAAGTAGTATGAACCATAGCTACGGAACCTGACCTGAGAACAATTCTTCTTTTGCTTTAAGCGTTGGCTTGGGGTTCGGAGTGGTGGTCCTCATGCTTTGGGCACTGCAGTTGCCTTACTAACTGCTCGTGTTTGGGTCCTCTATAGTGGAGACAGTGTTGTGTCAACGGGAACTAGGTTACTGTCTGCTGGGGTTGGGGTTAGAAGGGGTGTAGCTGGTTCTCTGTCCAACTGGGTAGGGGTACAATCTGCATGAGTCTGGGTTATGTGTGGTGGGACTGGTTCTTGGGCAAGTACAACTGTGGTTCTATCTGCATTGACAGGTAGCACGATCTTTTCTAAAGACCGTGTTTTTACACCCACAGATACTACCATCACCCCCTCCAATTGAAATGGATGATAAACAAGAAAAGTAATTGAATGTACAGACATTGTAAGATAGACAGGTGCAATGGATAGTAGGGAAGAAAACAGGACATGAAATAATTCACATTTATGTTATCTAACCAAACAGAATAGTAGGACATAATTTCACATATATGATGGCTAATTAAACAGGATAGCATGACACAATTTCACATGTATGATGGCTAACTAAACAAGATAGAATGACATACTTCAAAATATGATGATTATGTAAATAGGATGACATGATATAACTATACGACTGTTGGAAATATGCTCTAGAGGCAATAATAAAATGGTTATTATTTTATTTCTTTGTTCATGATAATTGTCTATTGTTCATGCTATAATTGTATTATCCGGAAATCGTAATACATGTGTGAATACATAGACCACAACAAGTCCCTAGTGAGCCTCTAGTTGACTAGCTCCACTAGTAGAAAAACACCTAATAGTCCCGGTTCGTAAGGGCCTTTAGTCCCGGTTCATGAACCGGGACTAATGGGTCGTTACTAATACCTCCACCCATTAGTCCCGGTTCAAACACGAACCGGGACCAATGTGCCTCCACGTGGCCCTGTGCGCCGAGCCCAGTCAGGGGGCCTTTGGTCCCGGTTGGTGGCTCCAACCGGGACCAAAAGGCATCCACGCATCAGCATTCCAGTGGCTGGGGTTTTTTTAAAGGAGGGGGGGTTGGGGGTTTTGGGGGGGTTAATTTAGGTGTTTCATATATTGTGTTAGCTAGCTAATTAATAGAGAGAAGTGTCCTCTCTTATGTCTGTGCTTGGTCGACGCTACGTACTATATATACATAAGCGATCGAGAGAACCATTCAGTACAGAAGTTCGTCATGCATACCGAGAGAAGTGATCGATCGACCTCTCCTTCTCCGAGAGATTGGTCGAACAACAAGTTTTCGTATCATGTATCCGACACTACTAGCTACATACATGTACAATATGTATAAGATCTCTTAATTACAAACCCCTAGCATTTGAAATCAATTTCCACATGGTATTCTCCGGCTTTACTGATGACGTGGTCAAGAAAGAATCCCGCCAATTCCTCTTGAATTGCTTTCATGCGATCTGGTTCTAGGAGTTCATTCCGCATCTGCCACGTCTAATTTGAAGAAGGGGGTTAATTAATACATATATATGAATGAAACTCAACAGAAATGATGGTGTAATAAAATGAAATTGTGAATATTATTGCTTACGCACTTCATATTGTCTTTTAGAGTAGCCCCGCTTGTTTAAGTCGCGGTGTGGATGAACTCGCACACGTAGTATCCACAGAAATCATTCCCTTCCTCCTGCCACAAGCACTTTACGAGAAATAGAGGTCAATCAAACTGATAATGAAGCATTATAAATGGCATTGATGAAAGTATAGCTATAGAATAAACGGGAGATGCGCGCAAGTAGCTAGCCAGTAGTACTTACTTTCGGGTATGTATATTGCAGCTCCTTCGGCAGTCTCGGAGCTTCTGCGGTGAACTGTTTCCAAACGCTGCAAGGCAAAGAAAATAATTATTATTACTTGAGATATCAGGAAATGAACAAAAAGTTGCCGATATGGTGCGATAATGATCGATTGAACTTACTTGCTGAGCATTTCAGTCATGTCCGCATAGGTTTCGGGATCTTTCCGTCTCGAGTCTAAGACGGTTACTAGTCCACGCTCAAGCTTAATCTCCAGAAGAATATAGTGGTACCTGCGCACGCATGCATAACTCATCAATTACATTAGTATAACCTCGCTCGAGTAATAAGGGAAACCGAATATGCACACGACAGTAACACTCACTTGCCGTTGTAAGGAAAGAGTATGGTATCTTTGTTTTGATTTTTGATTAACGATTGTAGCAAATTGTCCTTGGCCTCTTTGACGTTCTTTTCAACCAGAAATACATCTATGATATTTGTGTTAATGAACCCAATATCATAAATTTCTTATTTTTTGCACTCGACGATCTTCAATCTGCATAATATATTGAGGATAATTAATTATAAATACATGCAATGAAAGAGCCAGCTATATATAGAGACTTAATGACAGAAATAGTACTTACAGGCAGTAGCAAAAGACCATTAATTTATCGAGGGCCTTTTGATTGAAGAACGCGAAGAACTCATCAAATGGAACACATAACAGATCATTTGAAATGAGGTCGTGCTCCTCTTTAATGTTCAGATATCAACTGTTCGTCCCCTCAGACTCTTTGCAGGTTTTCATGTACCAACTATGGAATCTTCGCATCATTGTTGTCAGAGATTTTCCATCTTTGATGAGAGGCTTCCCGTACTCGTATCTGTGTTCGTCCACCTCCATGAAATCAGGAAGTGCATCGTCAGGCAGGTAATCTTCAAGATTGCCATAACCGGCCACCGTCCCCGGAGCATTAGACACATTGAGCGGGGGCACGATTGTTGTGCTTGTTCGCCGAGCTGGGCAATTTTTTTCCCCTTTGCTCGTTCTTTTAACCTTTTATCACTTACAGTAGTTCCCGACCGCTGGGCTTGGAGATATGTCCATTCGGTAATGCGCTCATAGTTGGTTCTCAGCGGAGACTTTGGTGGTTTCCTCAGGGCATCGATAGTGTGCTTTGCTTTCACCAGATCTACCTTCTCCTCCGGAGGTGGATGTCTCTTTGATTTCACCCCTTCAAAGAACTCCTTCACGTGGGTCCGCACAATCATATCGTTTTCCTCCTCGGTCCTCTCGTACGGTAACTTCTCTAGAGGCTTGAGAGGTGGACCATATTTGTATTGCCTCCCGCCTCTGGTTGTGCTGATAGACGCCGGAGCAGACGGAGTGGCTGCGGCGTCTATCTTCTTTCGTGCTTGCTTACGAGGCGGAGGAGAAGGAGTACGACGCATTGGAGCAGCCGGGGCGGCGGCGGGTCTCTTCCGCCCTTGCTGGCGAGGCGGAGAAGGAGGAGGCTGCTGGCTGCTCGGGAGCGCCGGCGCAGGCGAAGAAGGAGGCGGAGTGCCGCCACGCGCCGGAGAAGGAGGCGGAGTGCCGCGACGCGTGCCCTGATCGTCACTCGCCGGAGGAGGAGGCGGTGGAGGAGGCGGAGTGCCCTGACTCGCCGGAGGAGGAGGAGGAGGCGGAGGCGTCCAGTTCGGAAGGTTGATGAGCTCCTTCCGCCATAGGCATGGAGTCTTCAGAGCAGAACCCAGCCTAGTCTCCCCTTCACCGGTAGGGTGGTCAAGCAGGAGGTCCTCAAATCCCTCCGTTATTTCATCCACCATCACCTTAGCATATCCTTCTGGAATCGGCTGGCGGTGATAAGTTGTGCCGGGTCCACTAGGATAAACTTGGCCAACAACCGCCTTGACCTTCAAATTCATCCATCGCGCCATAATGTGGCAATTTCGAGACTCCGTGATACCATCCACGGGATAGCTGGCAGGAGCCGTCAAGACATGCTCCGGCTGAAGCATCTCGGTGGAAGCCACGCTGCTTCTCCGCTGAGATGGCGGGGTAGCTTCGAGGGAAGCTTCGGCAGGTCGTTTGCTGCGATCTGCTGCTTCTCGTTCCTCTTCTCGATCCTCTAGCCCCATTACCCTTTCGTGCAGCGCCTGCAGTTGGTCCTGCTCCAGTTTCTTCCTCCTCTCGTGGGTTTTGTAACCCCCTGCGTCCGAAAAACTAACCTTCCACGGAATGGAGTCTGGCGTGCCTCGTGTCCATCCAGGGTGCTCAGGATTCCCAAGGGCCATTGTGAGCTCGTCCTTCTCCCTGTTTGGAAGGAACGTCCCTCGCTGCGCTGCATCGATATAGTGTCGAAGGTTCTTGACTGGTATTTGCAGTTGCTCGTCCGTCCACTGGCACTTCCCTGTTACAGGGTCCAAGGTTCCGCCAACCCCGAAGAACCAAGTACGACAACGGTCTGGCCAGTACATTGTCTCTGGTTCCACTACAACAAATATGTCAACTTGTGACCTCCATTATTGGTCACTGAAAGGTCATAGTTTTTCATTTGCGACCTTTTTGTGACCAAAAATAGAAGGTCAAAAGCTGGCGGTCGTTAACTGACTATAGCGACCTTCTTCGGGATAAGGTCGTAGACGTTTACGACCAAAACAAAAGGTCGTGGAACCCATGACCTTTTGTTTTGGTCACTGGTTGTCTGCCCAGGCCACGTCGGATCCGACGTGGCAAAATTGCGACGAATTGAAAAGGTCGTTACTTAGAATGAGCCCGGTCCAATTCTGTGTTTTACATGGGCTGAGCCCATTAATTCAGCCTTTTTAGTCATCATTTTTTGTCATTCTGGTCGGCTACATGGGCCTGGCCTAATATTTTAGCCTTTTTGTTTTTGGGCCATGGCCTTCTTTCTTAATACTCAGTTTTTCTTTTTTTAGGGGTCCACTAGTCAGATTGGGCCACAGTTGTTAGGTTCTAATCAATGGGTCCCAGATGTCAGAGTCATATTCTTCTTATTTCAATTTAACAGTAAATAAATAACCAGTATTTAAATTGGAACAGACCACATAATACTTCAAATAATATCAGCTCGTTTCAGTACAGAGATCTTAGAAGCTCGTTTCAGTACAGACCACATAATACTTCTTAGTTGTACAAATAACACGTGATACAAGATAGCCATCAGAACTCTACAAGTGTAATAACAGTTACAAGCTCTACAAGTGTAATACAAGATAGCCATCAGAACTCTACAAGTGTTATGTTCTTCAGCATTGAGCTCCTTCAATAGCGATCACAAACTAGGCACCTGCTCCTGTCATGAATCAGCAGAGAAGAATTAGAAAACAGAAGCCAAATATACTATGAATTGGCCATTAAAAAAAGGACAGATGCCAATATATAGTATGAATTGACCATTCAAAAAAGGACAGTTATTTAGAATGACAACATAAATTCAGCTAGTACCATGCTTTTTGTTCTCCAGCTACTTAAAATGAGGTACTCATTCATACAAGAAAACGGAGACAAATATGCATTGCGCAAGTGCAGATCATGCAAAAGACTTCGCTGCAACACATTGTGCCTAAAACAAAATACCATTCTACTACTGGCAAGATCTAACAATACTAGTCAGCAGAAGCATACTAACATCACAAAGGTAGGAGAGTATAAAGTGATGATCTAGATTGAGTTACCATCGGTGAGGAGGTTGATTATCTCCATGGTGTGCTTGATGATGCGTACAACCATGATCTTCTTGCCATTGCATCCATGCACTCGATTATGGGGGTACCAATGCATCCAAGTAGAACAAAATCACCACATTAACCCACAGCTTCAAGTACAAGCTAACTATATATCAAGTGGCAATGAAAATAAGTTGAGAAAAACACTGGAAATAATTATATCATGTCATGCAAAGTTCAAACCGAACAAACATATGCATGCCAAGGTGAAATATTACGAAGAAAGCACTCATCAGGTAGCAGTGCATACAAAATCATTGTTTTAGTAGTAGCAAATACTCCCTGTTAGCAGTAGTAAAAACTCATGCAGTACCAAATTCAAAGATTTTTTGTTATAACTAACAGAAGTATGGAACAATAGTTAACAACTCAAGTCAGAAAAGGTAGGAGTGTATCTCTAAGAGACACAACTGACACTGATCAAAGATGATAACAGAGCATAAAAATAGGTAGGTACATTGACTTCTTTAAAGACAATAAGAAGGACCAACAGATTCACATGTTACATCAGCATGAAGTTACAATGGCAGATGCCAGGTGTGAAATGGATATGGCACAAAAACTATGCTCATAAATATTCCATGTACTGTATGAGCAATACTATTTCATGCTAATGTATGAGCATACAAGATGCAATAAAGAGAGCTCATATAGTTCACTAAGCACACACTAACAAGCTAAGATAACCTCTTATATTGATATCATCGTTGCCTACCAGACTGCTGAAAAATATTCCATGTAATGTTTAAACTAGACACAAATCTAGGGAGGAATCAAACAGTGGAATCAGATACAAATTAAGCAAAGATAAATTATATTACACTTATAACAACCAAGCTGATTATGGATTGTCCATGTTGAAAAACAAATGTGGAGCACTTAATACAAATAACTACAGAAACACAGACAGATGGCTTTTCCAAGAGCCCACACGTCATAATCACAGTATATGCTAAGAGATAAAGGACATGTGCTAGCAAAGGAATATCAAACTGTTGTCATAACTACTCCAGTTTTGGTCCTAATCTGTATATACAACACACATCAATGACCATGGAGTAGCAAGGCAGGCCGATCACCAAGCAGAGCAAAGTGCGGAGTAAATTAAGGGACAGACTACAGCTAAATTCCAAAGCGCCCAGGCCCAAATTCTACAATAAGTCTGAAGTACAGTGATATACTACATTGTAGCAAGCCAACTGGAAGACTTCAGTTTGAACAATACAGCAATCAATTCAGCAGTAAGATCATACAACTACAACAAAGCAGGGCATGATTCAGTTATAATCTGCACGACTGAAACTGCTCAAATTTTGGTCCTAATCTACAGGTATGCAGCACGCATCAGTGACCACAGAGCATACAACCACAACAAAACATGGGAGCAATTCAGTTTTGGTAGATCACTGGCACCCCTATTCTAAAGAAGGCCATGGCCACACACGCATGATTGCTTGCTAGCTTGTCACTGATTTTGACTGCAACCAACAAGAAGCAGCCACAATGGCAGTCCCAAAAAAACAGAGGCGCATAAGCCACAATGTCTTCCCGTGCAACTTGATTAGCTCACTGAGTACCTCCCTGTTCACAGCCCTTGATTTGGACTCCGGGTTGATGGAAACCTACAGTAGCACATTTCAACATCATTAATTCATTATGTATCCAAAAACAGGAGACGCTCTGTTCTACATTCAGTACACAGAATAGAGACAGTTAGCCCAATGATTTGTGCAGTCATCTTGAACAAATCAAACCTATGCTACATTTGATTCAAAAGAGTCCAATCGTGCAGGTTGAAGTGACACACCACAGAATCAAGTCAATCCGTGAGGGAAAACTACCGGATCTTAAGAAAACAATGAACGATAATTAGGCAATAAAGGAGATCTAGCTGCTAGTGGCATCGCAGGACTGGGAATCTGGCAAGCAAAACGGCAGCACATACCATGTGGTGGCGGTCTCCATTTTGACTTATGGAGCCTAGAAGAAAATCCACTTGAAACCGAAAAACTCTTAGATAGAGTCAATCAAGCGGGGAAGAACGGGTGGAACGGACCTTCCATTCCATGGCTGCTCTCCTGTACCGGTGGATTTAGGCGTCGTCCCGCTGCTGGTTGCTGTACCTCACCTACAGAGAAGAAGGGAAGGGATGAAATGAGATTGGGGTTAGGGGGGAGACGTTGAGAAAAAGGAGAAGTAGAAGAGAAGGGGGAGGAGGGATTCATACCGTAGCACCGACCGTTGTCGATGTCTTGAAGGCTGCGGTGGGTCGCCATGGCCGTCGCTGGTCGCTGTTGCTCCTACCTAAAGAGGCAAAGACAGAGACGGGGTGAGACAGAGGGAGTTTGAAGGAGAAGAAGAAGTGGGGAAGGGGGAGGGGAGGGGGTTCATACCATACCACCGTCGTCGAGGCCTTTGGGTGTTGTGGTGGGTCACCATGGATGGGCGGCTAGGGTTTCCGTCCAGCGCGAGGAGGGTGGATCTGATGGCGGCCTAAGATGCTGCTCGAGTGGATCCGCTACTGGAGGTGGAGAGAGGGAGGGAGAGAAGGGGTCGCCGGCGCTGGACGAGGCCGGGGTTGGGAAGGGTCGGCGGCAGTGCTTGGGTTGGGTCGAGAGAGAGAGAGGAGAAGGAGGAAGATGACTGGGTGGATGGATCCCGGAGTAGAGCGGGTGGGGGCGGCGAGGTAGGGGCGGCGGTGGGGGCGGCGAGGTAGGTTGCCACGCGGGTTGGATCGGGAGGGGCACGGTGGCGGCGGTGGAGATGGTGCGATGGGGGGCGGCGTGCGGGGGCAAGGAGGCACGGGTGGGGCGCGAGGGACGCTAGGGTTTGGAGTTTGGACGAGGGGGTGAGAGGGATGAGAGTGTGAGGGGGACGAGGGCTGCCGTCGAATCCGGGGCCATCCGACGGCATTGGAGGCGCGATCCGCGTGACATGCCTATGGACCAATCAAAAGCCAGTAAACGTTATGACCATCTAAATTGGTCAAAATAAGGTGTTGAATCATATAAACAGTTTTATGATATGAAAAGTTCAAAAAAAACATTCTCATTGTGTTAGCAAATCTGACCGACTTTTTAGGAAAACTAACAAACTTGGAATTGGAATAAGAGAAATATCTTTAAAAAGTGTTATGAGAAATGAGTTTTTAGGAAAAAATTAATTTTTATTTTCGGAATGACAAAATTCTTTTTTTGAAAAGAATCTACCAAATATTTGTTTCAAAATGGCACCACACCATTCCCAAAACTATAAGACATCATTTTATGTACAGTTGACCAAATCTTAACATGTAAAATATTTTCGATCGACCTCTCATCAAAAAGACAAGTTATGTTTCAAAAAAGAATATACCTGAGCATTCTTTTGTTTTTCTTCTATCTTTTCACATGAAAAATTAAAAAAAATGATCTCATATTGTGCACAAGGGTGCATCTAGGAATTCAATACAATGTTGCCTAAGGGAGTTTTCATTTTCTTTGCACGGAAAATTCATTTTCCATTTTTCGAGTGCCTGAAATGAGTTTTTTTGTGAAGGACCTACCATATATTTGTTGCAAAATTAGACCAAATCAATTTTATAAAATACTAGGCCATGTTTAATGCACAATTGACCAAATGGTTGGGTGTAAAAAGTTTTGATCCACCTCTGGTGAAAAAGACAAATTCCCGCCGATTCAGTTGGAAGCGGGTCAAATTTGAACTGTAGCTGCCTCATAGTTTGTTCTTTATTTTTTCCAAAAATCATTTCTAGGTACATAAGTATCTATTTAATTAGAGAAACAACAAAAGTTTTCCAAGATTCAACCACTAGCTTGGAATGATCAAGCCCGCCGTTTTGACCGCATTTTGAAACGGGCATAAAAAATTAAAAAAAATCAAAAAATTGGAAAACCTTCGCATTGTGTCATTATATGTGACCAAGTTTCCAGGAAAAATAATAATCTTGTAATACAGAAATTATTTTAAAAAAGTGTTCTCAAAAATGAGATATCATGCGTGAAGATTCGTGGCTTTCAAGCCAAATGATCAATCTTATGGCCACATTCATGGCATAGTTTGTTCAAATGATCTTATATTGTGCACAAGGGTGCATCTTGGAATTCCAAACAATGTTGCCTAAGGAAGTTTTCATTTTCTTTGCACGGAAAATTCATTTTGCATTTTTCGAGTACCCGAAAGGAGGTTTTTTTGTGAAGGACCTACCAAATAATTGTTGCAAAATTGGACCAAATCAATTTTATAAAATACTAGGACATATATAATGCACAATTGACCAAATGGTTGGGTGAAACAATTTTGATCCACCTCTGGTGAAAAAAACAAATTCCCACCGATTAAGCTAGAAGCGGGTCAAATTTGAACTGTAGCTGCCTCATAGTTTGCTCTTTATTTTTTCCAAAAATCATTTCTAGGTACATAAGTATCTATTTAATCAGAGAAACATCAAAAGTTTTCCAAGATTCAACAACTAGCTTAGAACGGTCAAGCCCGCCGTTTTGACCGCATTTTGAAACGGGCATAAAAATTCAAAAAAAAACCAAAAAATTGGAAAACCTTCGCATTGTGTCATTATATGTGGCCAAGTTCCGGGAAAAATAATATGTGACCAAGTTTCCGGGAAAAATAATAATCTTGTAATACGGAAATTATTTTAAAAAAGTGTTCTCAAAAATGAGCTATCATGCGTGAAGATTCGTGGCTTTCAAGCCAAATGATCAATCTTATGGCCACATTCATGGCATAGTTTGTTCAAATGATCTTATATTGTGCACAAGGGTGCATCTTGGAATTCCAAACAATGTTGCCTAAGGAAGTTTTCATTTTCTTTGCACGGAAAATTCATTTTCCATTTTTTGGGTGCCCGAAAGGAGGTTTTTTGTGAAGGACCTACCAAATAATTGTTGCAAAATTGGACCAAATAAATTTTATAAAATACTAGGACATATATAATGCATAATTGACCAAATGGTTGGGTGCAAAAAGTTTTGATCCACCTCTCGTGAAAAAGACAAATTTCCGCCGATTCAGGTGGAAGCGGGTCAAATTTGAACTCCAGCTGCCTCATAGTTTGCTATTTATTTTTTCCAAAAATCATTTCTAGTTACATAAGTACCTATTTAATCAGAGAAACACCAAAAAAATTGCAAGATTCAACCACTAGCTAGGAACGGTCATTCCCGCCGTTTTGACCGCATTTTGAAACGGGCATAAAAAATTCAAAAAAAATCAAAATATTGGGAAAACTTCACATTGTGTCATTATATGTGGCCAAGTTCCCAGGAAAAATAACAAACTTGTAATACGGCAATTATTTTAAAAAAGTGTTCTTAGAAATGAGCTATCATCTCTGAAGATTCATGGCTTTCAAGCAAAATGATCAATCTTATGGCCACATTCGTGGCATAGTTTGTTCAAATGATCTCATATTGTGCACAAGGATGCATTTTGGAATGGCAAACAATGTTGCCTAAGGAAGTTTTCATTTTCTTTGGACGAAAAAACCATTTTTCATTTTCCGAGTGCCCAAAAGGAGGTTTTTTTGTGAAGGACCTCCCAAATAATTGTTGCAAAATTGGACCTAATCAATTTTCTAAAATACTAGGACATATTTAATGCACAATTGACAAAATGTTTGGGTGCAAAAAGTTTTGATCCACCTCTCGTGAAAAAGACAAATTTCCACCGATTTAGTTGGAAGCGGGTCAAATTTGAACTGCAGCTGCCTTATAGTTTTCTATTTATTTTTTCCAAAAATCATTTCTAGTTACATAAATACCTATTTAATCATAAATACATGGTTTGGTGGCGATACGTCGAGGTTTGGGCAGTGGCCGAGGGCCCCAACTCTAGAGCGCATAAACTCGCATGCCCGCGGCGTGGTCACCGCGTGACCGTGGCGTTGCCATGTGTTCTGGGAGGCCTAGGCATGTCTAGTGGGTTGGGCACTCCCCAGGTAGGTGCTAGGAAGAAAATTACAACATAAGATTCTCACGAGGAGACCGATCAATGCTCAAACATGAATTAACAGCCAAGCGTTTGATTAGCGGTACGGGAAATGTACATGGCTAATGGGCGTGAGTTTTGGCTGAGGATGATCAGTTACTAAGAAGACCGTCTTCACAAATTTTCAGCTCAAAAAGAGGAGCCTATGTGGTACTTGCTTTGCAAACTACCACACTGGACATAAATACGAATGTTGAAGCTCGGCTCAAAATAATGAACGGATTGAGCTGGCATTTGGTGGAGGATGGTTATTTGGGCATAGGAAAGCACTGTAGAAAATGGATACTATTTGGACATGCCAAAGTGGTACTTCCTTCACAAACTATTGTTCTGAACAGAATAGGAAAATGAATATTTTTGAATTATTTTTGAACTAGGCAAGGAAGGTTTTTACATATTTGACGAACATATGACCCAAATAATTTATGAGATTTTTTTGGGAATTTTGGGAATGACAAAAATATAGGTTGCTTCACAACCTAGGGCAAAAACTGCCACATGGACATGACACATAGGCAAAACTGATGAGGTGGCGCCTAGTCATAGCAACCCACCACAATTTACAAGGCTATGACCATCTATATTGGTCGTTAACAACTAGAAATAAGGCAGCGGACTAGCGCTGTTTGCTTTATGACCTTTTCGTGTAAGGAAATTATGACCTTTCTGACCAAAATGGTCGCAATGGTTTAGGGTTTGGAGCCCCTCGAACAGCTTTTGACCAATTGGTCTGAAATGGTCATAGATCTATGACCAATTCTTCCAGGGTCACTGACAGAAGGTCACTAGTTGACATATTTCTTGTAGTGTTCGATCCCTTTTTCAAGCAGATCATGCTCAGCCTTGGACCACTTAGGCCGGGCTTTGAGGTAGCCACCTGACCCCGTGTGATGGTGAAGCTTCTTCTTCGCAGCATTTTTCTTGTTTGTCGCCGACATCTTCTTACTCTTTTCTGATGTCTTGTGGGCCACAAATGCGGGCCAGTGATCTTTGATCTTCTCATATTTGCCGATGAATTCTGGTGTCTTTTTTTCGACAAACTGGTTCAGCTCTTTTCTCCACCTCCTCATTAGGGTTGCCATCTTCTTAAGAGCACAAGACTTGACTGATTGCTCTTTAACTGGCTTCCCCGGATCCTCCTCTGGTGGTAGGGTGAAATTTGTCTTCAGCTCAGTCCAAAGATCTTCTTTCTGCATATCATTGACATAAGACACCTCAGGGTCTTCCTCCTTAGGCTTATACCATTGCTGGATGCTGATTGAGATCTTGTCCCTAACAAGAACCTCGCACTGAGCAGAAAATGCCTTCCTTGTCCGGATGGGTTCAATCGGTTCGCCGTCGGGCGCGATTTCTATGATCTCAAACTTTTCATCCGAGCTCAACTTTTTCTTCAGGCCTCGTCTCCTTACCGAAGTTGTGCTCGATCCGGAGGGCTAGAAATTATAAGGAAGAAAGACGAGAGTAATTAATATGTGTACGTATACCAAAACAATGGAAGCATCAATTAACTAGTCAGCACGGGCTTAACTAATATATATATACCTGGCCGGACTCGGTTCGGTCACCGGAGCAGTCAGCACGGTCTCCTTCTTGTACCTCCATTGTGTCACCGGAGCCATCATGAACATAGTCCTCTTCTTGTACCGGCATTAATGGGTCGAAGCCATCATGAACATAGCCCTCTTCTTCCAGTCCTTTCTGACCATCGGTGTCGTTGAGAAATGATGCAACTTCATCACTTCCTTGTGCGATTATGCGCCCCAACATTGCTTCTGTTTCTTCGTCTCGGGAGTGCTCCATAGTTCCTGCAAATATTTACAACATGTCAATTATTATTCAAACATGGTATAGATGGATATATATATATTAGTGGCAAACGTAGAACTAGCTAGCTAATCACAATAAGGAATCATGTTAGTGGCCTCGACGCTGCTTCTCTAGGGTTTGGGGTCGCCTCGACACAACGCTTCAAGGGTTTGGGGTGGCCTAGACGACAACGCTCTTTTAACTTGGTAAATTTTGGTGGCCTCGAGAGAGTTAATTTGTCGGGTAGGGGCGCGGCGGGAGGGGGTAGGAGACCAACATCGTTTTCTCTCTAGGGTTTGGGTGTCCTCGAGAGTTTGGTCGAGCGAGAGGGCCGAGGGGGGTGCTGCCGTTGTATAAGTTATCACGGTCGAGAGGGGGTATACATATCGACCGCCCCTCATGTCGAAGTTATCTCAAGGGGGTTATATCGACAATGACGCGACATACATATACATGGGAAAATAATGTTATCGGGGAGGGAGTATCGGTACCCCCCCTCGTGTTGAAGTTTCTTCTTTCTCCTCTATTCCTTTCTTCTTCTACTACTCTTCTTTTTCTTCTTCTCCCTCGAGAAAGGAAAATAAGGAAAAGGAAGAAAAGAGGAAGAAGGAAGAAGAAAAAAAAGAAAAAAAAAAGAGGAGAAGAAGAAAAATAGAAAATTTCTATTTTTCTTCTTCTCCTCTATTCCTTTCTTCTTCTCCTCTTCTTTTCCTTCTTTTTCCTCTTCTTATTTATTTCTCCTCTTCTTCCTCTCCTCTTCTTCTCCTTTCTTCCTCTTCTTATTTTCCTTTTTCCTCTCATTCTTTTAGTATTGCTCGTTTAAAAAAAATGTTCAAATAGAAAATTTCGAAAAAACAAAGGTTTTGCCCAATGCATTGTTCATATGAATATACAAACATTTGCATATTCTACAATAATTAGTATCACCAAAAAAATCTATGAATAGAAAAAAACCTAACTTTTCTAAAAATCTATCTTTTGCATATATGAAAACATTAATACACATATGAACAAAAAATACATATATGAACAAAAACATGCTCTGAATTTTTTTTATACATTTTGAACATCTACATACACATAGCCACATACATACACATATACATTGAATAAAAAAATTAAACTAATAAAAATGAAAAAAAAACAGAGCCGCTGCGGCGCGGTGGCTCAAGCGGGGGCGGCTAGATGACGATTGCGACGGTGGGGGCGGCGAGGGCGCCAACGCACGGGGGCGGGACGGGGCAAGGTCTCGGGGCGGCGTGCGCGCTAGGGCGGCACGGGGCGCGGGCTCGGAACGGGGCGCGGGCTCGGGGAGGCGACGGCCTTGGCAGCGACGGCAGCGACGGCCAGGTGGAGCAGCCTGGCGGCATCGAGGAGGGTCGGCGTCGTCGGGGCAACTGGCGATGAGATTCTGAATTTTTGCAAAGTGTTTGCTTATATAGCAAAGCCATTGATCCCGGTTCGTGAAACCAACCGGGACAAATGCACCCTTTAGTCCCGGTTGGTGCCACCAACCGGGACCAAAGGCCTCTTTTTCGGCAGCCCAAAGGGCAGAAAGCCCCCCTTTAGTCCCGGTTGGTGCCACCAACCGGGACCAAAGGCCCCTGTGCTGCCCGCGTCGGGGCCAAAGTTTAGTCCCACCTCGCTAGTTGAGAGGGACGCGCAGTGGTTTATAAGCCCCACTGCCGCACCCCTCTCGAGCTCCTCTCCACCGCAGGCTTCCGGGCCTACTTGCTATTGCTTTGCCTGATGGGCCTTCTGGGCCTACTGCCGGCCTGAATCTTGGCCCATAGTAGGGTTTCATGTCGTATTCAGGCCATGGGGGCCCAGTAGGAGGCATTTTTTTTTGTTTTTTGTTTTCTTTACTTATTGTTGCTATTTTTATTTTTTTCCAGTTTTTTTGTTTTGTTTTCTGCATTATTTATTTTCTTTTGTTTTTTGCTTTATTTTTTAATTCTTTTTACTTTTATTTTTCGGAAAATTATAAACTTTCTGTTAGTGCCATTAGTTTTGAAATTTGAAAACACTTGTTTTGTTTTTTTGTTTTCTTTCTTGCTTTATTTATTTTATTTTGTTTCTACTTACAACAAAATACTTATTGTTTTTTTTTCCTGCATTATTTATTTTCTTTTGTTTTTTGCTTTATTTTTCAATTCTTTTTGCTTTTAGTTTTAGGAAAATTATAAACTTTCTGTTAGTGCCATTAGTTTTCAAATTTGAAAACACTTTTTTTGTTTTTTGTTTTCTTTCTTGCTTTATTTATTTTATTTTGTTTCTACTTACAACAAAATACTTATTGTTGTTTTTTTGTTTTGTTTTCTGCATTATTTATTTTCTTTTGTTTTTTGCTTTATTTTTTAATTGTTTTTGCTTTTAGTTTTAGCAAAATTATAAACTTTCTGCTAGTGCCATTAGTTTTCAAATTTGAAAACACTTTTTTATTTTTTTGTTTTCTTTCTTGCTTTATTTATTTTATTTTGTTTCTACTTACAATAAAATACTTATTGTTGTTTTTTTCTTTTGTTTACTGCATTATTTATTTTCTTTTGTTTTTTGCTTTATTTTTTAATTGTTTTTGCTTTTAGTTTTAGGAAAATTATAAACTTTCTGTTAGTGCCATTAGTTTTCAAATTTGAAAACACTTTTTTTGTTTTTTTGTTTTCTTTCTTGCTTTATTTATTTTATTTTGTTTCTACTTACAACAAAATACTTATTGTTGCTATTTTTAATTATTACGAGGGCCGAACCATAAGACATTAAAGCATTTCAAATGAACTATGAAAAAGTTGAAAGTTGGCATGGTATCATAAATTGACCCACATAGCATGTGCATGTACAAAACGGACAATGGTATCATACTCGTCAGTTACAAAGTTGGCATGGTATCATCATAATAGTTGCGGGAGAAAGTCTTCACTTTTTCTTCGCTTGTGTCATTTGCTTATTGCGCCGTAACCATGGATAATCTTCATCGTTTATCAGGATGCTGGGGTCAGCCTTGACTTTGAAGGGAGGAATTTCATGAAACTTTTCATAATCTTCAGACATGTCTGTCTTGTCCTCCACTCCCATGATGTCCCTTTTTCCTGAAAGAACTATGTGGCGCTTTGGCTCATCGTATGATGTATTCGCTTCCTTATCTTTTCTCTTTCTTGGTCTGGTAGACATGTCCTTCACATAGATAACCTGTGCCACATCATTGGCTAGGATGAATGGTTTGTCAGTGTACCCAAGATTTTTTAGATCCACTGTTGTCATTCCGTACTGTGGGTCTACCTGTACCCCGCCTCCTGACAGATTGACCCATTTGCACTTAAACAAAGGGACCTTAAAATCATGTCTGTAGTCAAGTTCCCATATGTCCACTATGTAACCATAATATGTGTCATTTCCCCTCTCGGTTGTTGCATCAAAGCAGACACCGCTGTTTTGGTTGGTGCTCTTTTGATTTTGGTCAATCGTGTAAAATGTATTCCCGTTTATCTCGTATCCTTTCCAAATCAATACAGTCAAAGATGGTCCCCTGGACAACAAGTACAGCTCATCACAAATAGTGTTGTCACCTCTGATACGTGCTTCCAACCAACTGCTGAAAGTCCTGATGTGTTCACATGTAATCCAGTCGTCGCACTGCTCCGGGTGTTTGGAGCGCAGACTGTTCTTGTGTTCATCGACATACGGGGTCACCAAGGTAGAGTTCTGTAGAACTGCGTAGTGTGCTTGAGACCAAGAATATCCGTCCCTGCATATTATTGAGTCCCTTCCAAGCGTGCCTTTTCCAGTCAGTCTCCCCTCATACCGCGATTTAGGGAGACCTATCTTCTTAAGGCCAGGAATGAATTCAAGACAAAACCCAATGACATCCTCTGTTTGATGGCCCATGGAGATGCTTCCTTCTGGCCTAGCGCGGTTACGGACATATTTCTTTAGGACTCCCATGAACCTCTCAAAGGGGTACATATTGTGTAGAAATACGGGGCCCAGAATGACAATCTCGTCAACTAGATGAACTAGGACGTGCATCATGATATTGAAGAAGGATGGTGGGAACACCAGCTCGAAACTGACAAGACATTGCACCACATCACTCCTTAGCCTTGGTATGATTTTTGGATCGATCACCTTCTGAGAGATTGCATTGAGGAATGCACATAGCTTCACAATGGCTAATCGGACGTTTTCCGGTAGAAGCCCCCTCAATGCAACCGGAAGCAGTTGCGTCATAATCACGTGGCAGTCATGAGACTTTAGGTTCTGAAACATTTTCTCTGTCATATTTATTATTCCTTTTATATTCGACGAGAAGCCAATCGGGACCTTCATACTAAGCAGGCATTCAAAGAAGATTTCCTTCTCTTCTTTGGTAAGAGCATAGCTAGCAGGACCTTCATACTGCTTTGGAGGCATGCCGTCTTTTTCGTGCAAATGTTGCAGGTCCTCCCGTGCCTCAGCTGTATCTTTTGTCTTCCCATACATGCGCAAGAAGCCTAGCAGGTTCACGCAAAGGTTCTTTGTCATGTGCATCACGTCGATTGAAGAGCGGACCTCTAGGTCTTTCCAGTAGCGTAGGTCCCAAAATATAGATTTCTTCTTCCACATGGGTGCGTGTCCCCCAGCGTCACTCGGAACAGCTAGTCCGCCGGGACCCTTTCCAAAGATTACGTGTAAATCATTGACCATAGCAAGTACGTGATCACCGGTACGCATGGCGGGCTTCCTTCGGTGATCTTCCTCGCCTTTGAAATGCTTGCCTTTCTTTCGACATTGATGATTGGTCGGAAGAAATAGACGATGGCACAGGTACACATTCTTCCTGCAGCTTCCCAGGTATATACTATCGGTGTCAAGTAAACAGTGCATGCATGCGTGGTATCCCTTGTTTGTCTGTCCTGAAAGGTTACTGAGAGCGGGCCAATCGTTGATGGTCACGAACAGCAACGCCTTTAGGTGAAATTCCTCCTGTTTGTGCTCATCCCACGTACTTACACTGTTTCCATTCCACAGCTGTAAAAGTTCTTCAACTAATGGCCTTAGGTACACATCAATGTGGTTGCCGGGTTGCTTAGGGCCTTGGATGAGAACTGGCATCATAATGGACTTCCGCTTCATGCACATCCAAGGAGGAAGGTTATACATACATAGAGTCACGGGCCAGGTGCTGTGATTGCTGCTCTGCTCCCCGAAAGGATTAATGCCATCCGCACTTAAAGTAAACCATACGTCCCTTGGGTCACTTGCAAACTCATCCCAGTTCTTTCTCTCGATTTTTTACCACTGCGACTCACCAGCGGGTGCTCTCAACTTCCCGTCTTTCTTACGGTCCTCACTGTGCCATCGCATCAACTTGGCATGCTCTCCGTTTCTGAACAGACGTTTCAACCGTGGTATTATAGGAGCATACCACATCACCTTCGCAGGAACCCTCTTCCTGGGGGGCTCGCCGTCAACATCACCAGGGTCATCTCGTCTGATCTTATACCGTAATGCACCGCATACCGGGCATGCGTTCAGATCCTTGTACGCACCGTGGTAGAGGATGCAGTCATTAGGGCATGCATGTATCTTCTGCACCTCCAATCCTAGAGGGCATACGACCTTCTTTGCCGCGTATGTACTGTCGGGCAATTCGTTATCCTTTGGAAGCTTCTTCTTCAATATTTTCAGTAGCTTCTCAAATCCTTTGTCAGGAACAGCATTCTTTGCCTTCCACTGCATCAATTCTAGTACGGTATCGAGCTTTGTGTTGCCATCTTCACAATTGGGGTACAACCCTTTTTTGTGGTCCTCTAACATGCGATCGAACTTCGGCTTCTCCTTTTGACTTTCGCATTGCGTCCTTGCATCGACAATGACCCGGCAGAGATCATCATCATCGGGCA
The DNA here is from genome assembly GCF_018294505.1 of Triticum aestivum. NCBI lineage: Eukaryota > Viridiplantae > Streptophyta > Magnoliopsida > Poales > Poaceae > Triticum > Triticum aestivum. Next base: position 703,029,638 of record NC_057810.1, on the reverse strand, counting down.
CATCGTCTGGTTCCTCTTGATATTCAGCAGCTTCGCCTGTTGCAGCATCATCGTGCACATCGTCTTGTTCCTCTTGATCTTCAGTAGCATCACCGTATTCAGGGGGCACATAGTTGTCATCGTACTTTTCTTCTTTGCCGTCTTCCATCATAACCCCTATTTCTCCGTGCCTCGTCCAAACATTATAGTGTGGCATGAAACCCTTGTAAAGCAGGTGGGTGTGAAGGATTTTCTGGTCAGAGTAAGACTTCGTATTCCCACATATAGGGCATGGACAACACATAAAACCATTCTGCTTGTTTGCCTCAGCCACTTCGAGAAATTCATGCATGCCCTTAATGTACTCGGAGGTGTGTCTTAAACCGTACATCCATTGCCGGTTCATCTGCGTGCATTATATATAATTAAGTGTGTCAAAAATCATTACAGAACATCATGAATAGATAATTAAGTGACCAAATTAATAGAAGTTCATCATCACATTAAACCAAAGTACATACATAGTTCTCATCTAACAACATAAAGCTCTGCAGAGCATCTAAATTAATTAAACCATACATTGAAACTATGTAAAACATTTCAATGCGAAAACAAATGCGATCATAATCACAACCAATGTAACCACTGATCCAACGGCATAATGATACCAAGCCTCGGTATGAATGGCATATTTTCTAATCTTTCTAATCTTCAAGCGCATTGCATCCATCTTGATCTTGTGATCATCCACGACATCCGCAACATGCAACTCCAATATCATCTTCTCCTCCTCAATTTTTCTATTTTTTTCCTTCAACAAATTGTTTTCTTCTTCAACTAAATTTAACCTCTCGACAATAGGGTCGGTTGGAATCTCCGGTTCAACAACCTCCTAGATAAATAAAATCTATGTCACGTTGGTTGGCATAATTGTCATAAACAATAGATGAACCAATAGTTATGAAAAGATAATACATACCACATCCGAATCATAGATAGGACGAGGGCCGACGGGGGCGGATAGCAAAACCATCGCACTATATAAGATGCAATAATAAAAGTAAGAAAATTATACAAGTATCTATATAAACATACAAGTAAGAACTTTTTTCCTTTCAGAAAGAAGATAAGAACAAGAGGCTCACCACGGTGGTGCCGGCGACGAGATCGGCGCGGGCGATCGACGGCGGTGAAGACGGGGACGGGACGTGACGGTCCGCTAAACCTAGACAAATATTGAGGAAAATGGAGCTTGGAGGTCGAGCTTGGAGAGGAGAAAGCTTAAGTAGTGTGGCTCGGTCATTCCATCGAACACCTCGTGTGCATATGTCAGGACCCCGACTCAATGCCACATCGATCTAGCATGTAACACCTCATATCACTTTGCGGCCTCACACATGGTATTCCCACGGGTGTCGCCTTACCTTTGCCCGGGACCGTTTGCGCCTTTTGGCACACATATATGATAGTGTCGCTAGCATCGATATGATAAGGAGCCCGGGCTGACACGGCTAGTCGTAAACCCAAAATGGCACAAACTGACAGGCACAGGCATCCATGACCCAGCATCGAACGTGTCGGTCATCAGCGAGTGAATCTAGGCTGTAGCACTAGGCTAGCAGGACTCCGAAGAACCGGGCTGTAGCAGCTAACAGGACTCCGGTATTCATCGCGTGACATTTCCCCGAAGGGACAGACACAGGAACGAAGGACACATGCCGGCCAGCCTAAGTGTTTCGGAGCAGTAGCAAGCTACCATGGCTCAGTGGAAGCACTAGGAGACATTTCTCGGTAAGAAAAGCTACTAAGGATAAACAACTAGATTGTCAGATCCCACACATACCAAGCATTTCAATAACATACATACAATATGCTTGATATGTGCAAATACAACATGGCATCACAACATGACTCTACAACTCAAGTATTTATTCATTAGGCTCCGAGGAGCGAGGTATTACAAACATGGGTCTCATGACCCCACATTCAGAGCATACAAGTCAAACACATGCGGAAGCTTAACATGTCTGAGTACAGACAACTATAAATGAAAAAGGCTGAGAAGCCTAACTATCTACCAGATCCTGCCGAGGGCACAAGATCGTAGCTGAGGTAACAAGCGAAACGTCGAAGACCACGCGGAACTACTAGCAAGACTGACGTCTCTCTGCAAAAACATAAAATAGGCAAACGTGAGTACAAATGTACCTAGCAAGACTTACATCAGAACTAACTACATATGCATCACTATCAACAAAGGGGATGGTGGGGCTTAGCTGCAGCATGCCAGCTTTGACTCGGTGGCTATCCTGAACTACGACTGCAA